>NC_133526.1:163827339-164132714 GCF_048544455.1 Silene latifolia
TCCTGTCGTCATTCCCACTCCCCATGTTTCTCCTAGCTTAGTGACAAGTAGTAACAGTAGTTCGGGAAATATCCCAACGGATGTCCCTTTACCGCCACTGACTACAGATCAGATGGCTTCTTTGTTTCAACTTTTCTCAAATTTTAATATGAATAAATCAGGTTCTGCATACTCTTCGTGTTATCTTGAATGCAATTCTGTTTACGATGATACTGAGGATGACCTAGACCCAGACTCGATCGAAATACCTCCCTACATAGCCAAAGAAATACTACAAGAGGGGGAAGGGGGACCAGTAATAGAAAACACTGAACCCATCAACGTAGGAACTGAATTAGAACCCCAAGAACTTAGGATAGGGACGACCTTGAGCCCTACCGAAAGGGCCAATTTCATAGACCTCCTGCACGAGTTCAAAGACGTTTTTGCTTGGTCCTACAGAGATATACCAGGGATCGACAGGGACATCGCAGAGCATAGAATCCCAATCAAACCAAGTTTCAAACCCGTGAAACAGAAGCTTCGTCGAATGAGAACAGAATGGGCTCTCAAAATCAAAGAAGAAGTCGATAAAAAATTCAAAGCCGGGTTCATCAAAGTTTCTGAGTACTCAGGCTGGGTAGCTAACATAGTACTCGTAGCAAAAAAGGATGGGAGAATCCGCGTTTGTGTTGATTTTAGAGACTTAAACAAAGCAAGTCCTAAGGATGACTTTTCTCTACCACATATCGACATATTGGTGGATAATACAGCAGATCACGCGTTACTATCCTTCATGGATGGATACGCATGATATAACCAGATCAAGAAGGCCATAAACGACATGCATAAGACCGCCTTCGTCACTCAATGGGGAACCTATTGCTACACAGTTATGCCGTTTGGGTTAATCAACGCCGGAGCTACATATCAACACACTGCAACTACGCTCTTACATGACATGATGCACAAAGAAGTTGAGGTATATGTAGATGACATGATTGTCAAGTCCAAGGAAAGAGAGGGGCATATTGCGAACCTTCGCAAATTCTTTTCAAGGCTACTGAAGTACAACATGAGGCTCAATCCTCCGAAATGCGCATTCGGAGTAACATCTGGTAAACTCCTGGGATACGTTGTTAGCCAACGAGGAACAGAAATAGACCCTTCTAAGATCAAAGCTCTAATCGAAATGCCGCAACCTCAAACGGAAAAAGAAGTTAGAGGATTCCTAGGCAAGGTGCAATATATAAGTCGATTCATATCGAAACTCACCATGATCTGCGAACCTATCTTCAAGAAGTTAAAGAAAACAGATCACACCTTGTGGGATGATGACTGTCAAAAGGCTTTCAACCGAATCAAGGAAATACTGGCCAAACCACCAGTGCTCATGCCACCTCAACGAGATCAACCTCTTGGTTTATATCTCACGGTAACTGAAACGGCCATGGGCGCCATGCTAGCTCAAACCGTAGGAAAGGAAGAAAGAGCTATCTACTACCTTAGTAAGAAGTTCTAGGAGAACGAGTGTAAATACACGCCACTCGATAAGACATGCCTCGCTCTTGTGTGGACAACGAAGAAGCTACGCCATTACATGCTTAGCTACTCCGTCAAAATATACTCCAAAATGGATTCTGTCAAATACCTCTTTGAGAAACCCGTTCTCAATGGACGCCTAGCAAGATGGACTTTGATGCTCTCAGAGTTCGATCTCAAGTATGTACCTTTGAAAGTTATAAAGGGGCGCGCCGTTGCCGAATTCTTCGCAGAAAATCCCATTAACGATACACATACGATAGACACCTGGTCGTTTCCGGATGAAGATATACTCCAAACCGATGTAGACACCCGGGACCTTTATTTTGATGGAGCATCGAACTTAAGAGGATTTGGAATAGGAGTGTTGCTCATTTCTTCTAAAGGCGAGAATACACCATTTTTTGTCAAACTCGACTTCGAGGTGACAAATAACGCTGCAGAATACGAGGCTTGCCTCATTGGATTGCAAGCAGCAGTAGGTTTAGGCATCAAGAATCTTCGAGTGCATAGGGATTCATCTTTGATCATCAACCAAATTACGGGATCTTGGAAAATCCGAAGTGAAAGCTTAGTGCCTTATCAAGCCAGAATAGACCAAGTTGCCCAATTCTTCGATCAAGTAACCTACCTACACCTACCTCGAGAGGAGAATCAATTTGCAGATGCTCTTGCAAGACTTGCATCTTTGATTAATATGCTGGATAGCATGGTAGAAATGCCTTTATGCATCGAACGACGGTCAGAGCCAGCTTATGTGCACCAAATCACCGTTGAAGAGGAAATCACAGAGGAACCTTGGTTCCAAGCGATCCTAAATTTCAAACTCAATGGCACCTATCCACCAGATATGGACAAAAGGGGACAACGCGCTATCCGCTTACTAGCTTCCCAATACGTTCTCATGCAAGGAGAGTTATAAAAAAGAACACCTCTTGGTGTAATCCTACGCTCTCTTGATCATTCACAGGCACGAAAAGTGATGGAAGAAGTCCATGATGGCAAAGAAAATCACACGTTTGGGGTATTATTGGACCACGATGGAATCCGATTGCATCAAATATGTAAGACATTGTCATAATTGCCAAATCTTCGGGAATGTGCATCATGTCCCTCCTTCATTGCTTTACACCATAACATCTCGCTGGCCATTTTCTGCTTGGGGAATTGACATCATCGGCAAATCACTCCAGCCGGAATAGGAGGTCACTGTTTCATCCTAGTAGCAATCGATTACTTCACCAAGTGGGTAAAAGCGGCTTCCTACATCAGTCTTACAGCCAAGAACGTGGCAAAGTTCATACAAACCAACATTATCTGTCGATGTGGTTTCCCACATGAGATCATCAGTGACAATGGATCATATTTCCAAGCTGAGACTGAGCAATTATTAGCCAAGTACAAAATTAAGCATCACCACTCCTCGCCATATAGACCACAAACCAATGGCGCGGTAGAGGCGGCAAACAAAAACGTTGTCATGATTCTCAAGAAAATGATTGACAACTATAGAGATTGGCCAAGCAAGATACCCTTTGCTTTATTGGGATACTGTACATCTGTTAGGACGCCCACTGGGGCCACCTCTTTCTATTTGACCAACGGCATGGAAGCTGTACAACCAGTTGAGCTAGAAATACCATCCTTGCGTATTTTACTCGAAAGTCAAATCCCAGAAGCTGATTGGAAGAGGGATATATATGAAGAACTAATCCTACTGGATGAACGAAGGTTACGTGCATTACATAATGTGCAAATATATCAGGCACGTATCAAACAAGCCTTCAACAAAAGGGTTAAGCCAAGGAATATAAAATAAGGAGACTTGATCCTCAAATCAATTAGAGCTCTTTTACCTGTCGATCCACGAGGAAAATTCAAACACAATTGGGTCGGGCCATTTCTAGTCAAGTCCATACTTCCAGGGGGTGCGGTTAGGATCACAGACTTAGATGGGAATGAATTTTCCAACCCGACAAACCTCGACCAACGGAAACGTTACTATGCCTAGAATAGGAGCAAAAATGTGCCTCGCGTAACCTCACGTGTCGCTCTTGTGACAAGAAATAAAGGGCCCCTGGCCAAGCTAAAATGAGCTAATCTCATCTTGCTCTTGCATTTTGACAATTTGTCATCCTCATGTCATCACATAAACTGAAATGCATTTTAGGACTAAGTAAACCTCATGCTTATTTTCTAAGTTCATTACAAGCTCTTGCGTAGAACAATTATTCTTTTACATTTACTTGAACTACGCGCAAGGGTTTGATTTCATTTTTTTAATGAATACGTAGGCAATCTTTCACAGGATACAACTGTTGGAGTTAGTGTCCTTCACAATAGTGCGTTAACATAATAAATCTCATTAATGGAATATCATCAGATATTTAATTATTTGATCCTCGTCAGTTGATTAACGTAAATCGATAACGGTTGGCTGACTGGAGTTTGACGTTATTGTCGTGAGACGGCGGTGATCAACTGACCCCTTTCGGTCACACCTATAGAAACGAACCCCAATAGACAACTAATTAATTGTATGAGATACAATTATTTAGTCCCTTGATTTGTAGACTAAAAGGTTAGTCAATTATTTTAAGAGAGAATTCGAGTTGCGAACTCGAGGAACGACAGTTATTATTTAATTATGTGATAATTGAATAATAAATTTTGGGAGACGGGTTTTAGTTAATTAATTGTTAATTCACTAAAATTGTACTAATTGATTAATGTGATTAATATTAGTACGTAAATAATATGTGTAGTGGTACACGTATATTTACGGAGTGATTTGGACGAATTAATTATGGAAGTATTTAAACATGAAACGATGTTTAAAATAAAATTACACGTATTTGTGCGACAAATATAAGAACCAACATGGACCCGTGAATGGGCAAGTGGACCGTGTAAAATAGAGTAGTGGATGATTTTTAACATAATCATTTCACCTTACTTTATATACTACCATAAGTTATCTTATATTGTTTTTGCATGTGATATAAGATAAAATAATGTAAGATAATTGAACACTCTTCCTCACCTTACACTCCACCCCCACCGGTTTTGTCCCCCATATAGACCAAATTTGTTGTTCATTTTTTATCATTCACTTGTGCACTTTGCATGTGATTTAATTTGGTCTTCTTCTTCTCTCTAAAAATAATACACATCTCTACTAAGTTTGTTAGTATACATATTAATATTTACTAAGAGAGTTAGTAATATTAAAATATTATCAAGGGTATAATATTAACAAGTTTCTAGTTAATTACTTGTTATTATTTTTGGGTTTAGTTCTTGGGTGCATCTTGAAGGAGATCTTCTTTTTGAAGATTTGTAAGGAGGATCATCCATTTGGTATAAGCTCAAGACCAAGCTAGTAAGGTGAACTAGTTTGTGCCCATTTTACCACAAAATCAATGTAAGGAAATTGTTTTTCCTTATACTTTCATTTTCATGCTTTTATATTAGCATGCATGTTACATAGATCACCTAAATGATCTTTCAAGTGGTATCAGAGCTTAGGCTTGTAATTTGCATGTTGATTTTAAGCATTTTAATGAATTATGAGATAAATTAATAAAAACTCAAAAATTGTATTAGAAGAGGTTTTAGCACGAAATTTTTGGGGCATGCATACCTACTGATCTTAAAAGGTTTGTGGTTAAGTTTGGTGATTTTTGAAGTTATTTTGCTATTTTTAATGTTTTTTGGTAGAAAACCGAGTCAAAATGCCGTATTTTAGTTAAAATATTGACTAAAAATAGTTAAAAGTTGATTCGGTGCATGGATTTTTTATGGTATTTCATGCATGTTTTCTACTGATTGTATGCAAAAGGTTGAATGTTGGTTCGAAGTTGTTGCATGTTTATTGATTTTATGAGATAAAAGTCGATAAAAGTGAAATAAAATAATCATAATTTTGAAACATTTGATTTGGCCATGATAAATTTATGTACATTTAAGAATATTATTTAAATGTTAAAAGTGAATTTTAGTTTGTATTTTCACTTTGTTTTGATGTTTATTGGTTTTAGTGGTTAAAAACCGATAAATACCGATCTTTTTCTTCATAAAATTTATCCGGAATTTTTGGGCAATGTTTCTGACATTTTGGTGTTCTTAGGAGTGTTCCAGAATACTAAAAAATTTTGTTTCAATTTTTGGGTAATTTTTCAATTATTTTGGATTTTTACTTAAATATTATGATTTTACCGATTAGATTAGCAAAATATCACCGAATCAAAGTAATTATTTATCATAAAATTAGACAGGACTAATTTTGAGGTTCAAAACAGTTTGGACAATTAGTTTGAACTTAAATGAGATTTAAGAGTTGATTATTGATTTTTACATGTTAAAAATCGATTAAATCCACAAAAACCGAGATGGATACCAACGAATGATAGATAGGGCGATTTTGGCATCATTTTACAGCATTTTAAGTATATTTATTTAAGTTGAATGAATGATTGTCATTTATTTAAAGTATTTATCTTGTTGTACCTAGTATGGCTTAGTTAATTTTAATCGTTATTACCCGAAATGAATGGGAATATCGATTTGTTTGTAATTAAATACGATCTCGTATCGTCGGTTTGTAATTAATTAATAGTTTTATTTATTTTATTAATTAATGTACAATAGGAATAGCTATGTAATTCAATTGTAATAGTTATTTTTACCGGCGTTTCCAAAAGACGGGTTACATCGAGACGGAGTCTATTTTTGGAAGGTGTTCCAAATCCCACAAGGAAGACCCACTTTTGGAATGAAGAGGCAAGGGACCAAGTAGTTGGTTTCCGAAATGTAATAGACTAGATTTTATTAACTAGGTGGCCATACTAGGATTTATTCATATGCTTACATGTTTGCTTGTTTTATTTTCGCGCATTCCAAAATCGCCATTCACATGCATTTTATTTTCGTGGTTGTCAATTCACGTCATTTACATTCACCGAATTAATTCACTTATAAGGAATTTATGGCTAAATTGACAAGATCTCTCACATAACTAAAATTGAGATTAGCCTTACCAATTAGTAACACCTATGAATCTCTTGTTCATTAGAGCCACGCTCGCCCAAGCGGGGTGTTCTCTTTTTACCTTGGGTAAGTAGGGTGGTAAACAGTTATCACACGCTAAAATTGGTTGGACTCAACGGGATATAAGACGGTCTTGTGTTCCGGAGCTAGTAGATGGATTTAAGGAAATTCGTCGACCAAGAGTTCTAGAGGTAGAATTAGTCAACGTGACTTACCGAATTTACACAATTATGGGATGTTTCGCCCAAGTGATGCTCATTTTTGTTTAATATTTGGGTCTTGGAATCATTTATATAATTTAGTGGGAGGTCATTATATAAATGCTAAAACTTGCTAAACATGTTTTTACATGTAATTTTTAAAACAATGGATGTTAATTTTTCCTTTTTGTTGTAGCATTTTAATTCGCAATTGCAACTTCATCAACTCCATCGACTACTTCACTAGGCAAAGATTCATGGCTAAGGTCCATAATGGACAAATGTATTTTAAAAGATGACGATAGTAACTTTCTTGAATGGGAATCCAACATCAAAAGTGCCGCGTTGTCCGACAATGTGCTCACTTACTTGACCGATGCTCCTCCTATCGAGCCCGGCGCAAGGGCTTCATCGGCGGTGCGGACCGCCTATGATGACCATGTGAGGATGTCGAATGATATCAAGAATGTGTTGATATGGTCGATGTCCCCAAAGCTCAAGCTATCATTAATTTCTTTAAATGCGTACGAGATATTCACTCGTATGATCACTATGTTTTCGCAAACACCTAAAGTCCGCCAATACGATGCGGCGGCACGCTTCTTTGAAGCTAAGCTTGAGAGGGGCCAAAAGGTTGGTCCCCATGTAATCAAAATGGTCGAATATGTTGACATCCTAGAGCGTGTAGGGTGTAAGATTCCTAAGACTCTTGTGGTGGATCGTATCCTCCACTCACTCCCCACCAAGTTTGCCCACTTTAGGGTAAACTACAACATGAATGACATGGATAAGAGTTACCATGAAATTAATGCACTCCTTACCCAAGCGGAGAGGGATATGGAAGCTAGTGGGAGTGAAAAGGGAGATGTTTTAACCATGAAGTTAAAGAACATGTCTCTTGGAGTCAAGAAAGCAAAAGGGAAGGAAAAGTCCCAATTCAAGAAATCGTCAAAGAAACATGACAAGGGAAAGGGGAAGGCCGTTGAGAATGGCAATCCCAAGGCAAAAAGTGTCAAACTCTCCGAGGCCGAATGTTTCCATTGTAATGGGAAGGGGCATTATAGGAGAAGTTGTCCCAAATACTTGGAGGATCTCAAGGAAGGGCGTGTGACGCCTATTGGTATGATTTCCTCTCTCTATGTGATAGACATTAATTATGCTTGTACTTCCACTTGGGTACTTGATACCGGATGTGGCTCTCACCTTTGTAATCATTTGCAGGGTTTAAGGGACGTGCAAGCACTAGCAAAAGGTGATGTGGATCTCCGCATGGGCAATGGAGCTAGAGTAGCCGCCATTTTCGTGGGGACCTATGTACTCACTTTAGCTAGTGGTTTAGAGTTGTATTTAAATAAGTGTTATTTTGTACCAACTTTAACTAAGAATATCATCTCCATTTCCGCGTTAGACGCGAAAGGCTTTTGTTTTATGATTAAGGACAAGTGTTGTACTTTTTCTTTTAATGATCTGGTTTATGGCAAGGCCATTTCAATTGGAGGCATTTATGTTTTAAATGATGTTAATGACGTTTATCATATGGAAACTAAAAAGCTCAAAACGGGTGATCCAAACGAATCCTACCTTTGGCATTGTCGTTTAGGCCACACAAACGAAAGACGCATTAAGAGACTTGCTTCATCAAAAGTGCTCAAACCATTTGGTTTCGAATCTTATGGTACATGCGAGTCTTGCCTTTTAGGCAAAATGACTCGTGCACCTTTTGCGGGAAAAGGGACACGAGCTAGTGAGGTTTTGACTCTCATACATACGAATGTGTGGGGACCATTAACCATCACCGCTAGAGGAGGTTTTCACTACTTCATTACTTTTACTGATGACTTAAGTAGATATGGGTATTTCTACTTAATGAAGAACAAGAGTGAAGCCTTTGACAAGTTCAAAGAGTTTCAAAATGAAGTAGAGAACCAATTGGATAAAAAGATAAAGACCCTACGGTCCGACCGTGGTGGTGAGTATCTAAATACTGAATTTGATTCACACCTAAAAGATTGTGGTATAGTATCACAATGGACTCCTCCTGGCACACCGCAATTAAATGGTGTGGCCGAAAGGAGAAACCGAACTTTACTTGATATGGCTCGGTCTATGATGAGTCTAACTGAGCTTCCTAGTTCATTTTGGGGTTTTGCCCTCTTGTCTGCAGTATTTTCATTAAATCGAAGCCCGACTAAAGCGGCCGATAAGACTCCATATGAGATATGGACAGGGAAAGTCCCTCATTTGCCATTCATGCGTATTTGGGGTTGCGAAGCGTACGTTAAGATCAAGTCTAACAATAAGCTTGCACCCAGGTCTGACAAATGTCTTTTTGTAGGATATCCAAGGGAAACACGTGGCTATTACTTCTACAATAAACACGAGAACAAAGTGTTTGTGGCTCGTGATGCTGTCTTCCTAGAAAAGTAGTTTATTTCTAGGAGACAGAATGGGAGAAAATTTGAACTTGAAGAAGTTCGAGAGCCACAAACCAAGAATGAGGTAGAGGAGAACGTGGAGGATAGCATTCCCTCTTCCTCTGAAATGGTAATTGTTCCTAGAAATTCAAGTAGGATTTCTAATCCACCTGATCGCTACCTTGGTAACATCGAAGAAGATGGTGTTTTGTTAATTTTGGAAAGTAATGAACCCACTACCTACAAATCAGCCATGTCTAGTCCCAACTCCTCGCTTTGGCTAGAAGCCATGCAGTCTGAAATGGATTCCATGTACGAGAACCAAGTATGGGACTTGGTGGATTTACCTGAGGGAGTGCGACCCCTTCAGTGTAAATGGATATATAAAATTAAGCTCGGCGTAGATAAACATGTGGATGTTTACAAAGCAAGATTGGTGGCAAAAGGTATCACTCCAGTTCATGGTTTACACTATGACGAAACCTTCGCTCCAGTCGCTATGCTTAGGTCCATTAGGATAATCTTAGCGGTTGCCGCATTTCATGATTATGAGATTTGGCAAATGGATGTCAAAACCGCCTTCTTGAATGGGATTCTAGAAGAAGAGGTGTACACGATACAACCTGAAGGTTTTGTGGATACATCTAACCCTAAGAAGGTGTGTAAGCTTAAAAAGTCCATTTATGGTCTTAAGCAAGCATCTAGGAGTTGGAACCATCGCTTTGATCATATTATTAAGTAATACGGTTTCACTAGAAGTGTGGAAGAACCGTGTTTATACATGAAGTTTAGTGGGAGTAAGGTTGCATTCCTTGTCCTATATGTGGATGACATATTGCTCATTGGGAATGATGTTCCATCACTCACTTCCGTTAAGGAGTGGCTAGGGAAACACTTTCAAATGAAGGACTTGGGAGAGGCACAACGAATCTTAGGTATCCGGATCTATAGGGATAGGTCCAAAAGGATACTAGCATTGAGTCAAGAAGCTTATATTAACAAAGTTCTTGACCGGTTCAATATGAAAGACTCCAAGAGAGGATTTCTATATGGGCCAAGGGATTACTTTGAGCAAGTCACAGTCTCCCTCCACCCCTAAGGAAATTGAACACATGAAGACCGTCCCTTATGCTTCCGCTGTTGGGTCTATCATGTATGCTATGATTTGCACTCGTCCCAACGTTGCGTATGCCTTGAGCATGACAAGTCGTTATCAAGCCAAGCCTGGTGAGAGTCACTGGATAGCCGTAAAGAACATCCTTAAGTACTTGAGAAGGACTAAGGATTCGTTCTTAGTGTTTGGAGGAGAAACTGAGTTGCGTGTAAGAGGTTACACGGACGCAAGTTTCCAAACCGATCGGGATGACATGAAATCCTAATCCGGCTATGTGTTTATGCTAAATGGAGGAGCTGTTTGCTGGAAGAGCTTCAAGCAAAGCGTTACCGCAGATTCTACAACGGGGAGTACATTGCGGCGTCGAGGTCACGTAGGAACCTGTTTGGATTAGGCAATTCATGGAGGGGCTAGGAGTAGTCCATTCCGCCAAAGATCTTATCACTCTATATTGTGATAACAGTGGAGCTATTTTTCAAGCCAAAGAGCCGAAGTCTAGTAACAAATCTAGACACATTGAAAGGAAATACCATGTAATTAGAGATTATGTGGAAAGGAAGGAAATTGACATTTGTAAGGTTGGGACAGATGATAATATTGCTGATCCTTTAACCAAGCATGATAAAATTGACATTACACGTATTTGTGCGACAAATATAAGAACCAACATGGACCCGTAAATGGGCAAGTGGACCGTGTAAAATAGAGTAGTGGATGATTAGTAACATAATCATTTCACCTTACTTTATATAGTACCATAAGTTATCTTATATTGTTTTTTTATGTGATGTAAGATAAAATAATGTAAGATAATTGAACACTCTTCCTCACCTTACACTCCACCCCCACCGGTTTTGTCCCTCATATAGACCAAATTTGTTGTTCATTTTTTTATCATTCACTTGTGCACTTTGCATGTGATTTAATTTGGTCTTCTTCTTCTCTCTAAAAATAATACACATCTCTACTAAGTTTGTTAGTATACATATTAATATTTACTAAGAGAGTTAGTAATATTAAAATATTATCAAGGGTATAATATTAACAAATTTCTAGTTAATTACTTGTTATTATTTTTAGGTTTAGTTCTTGGGTGCATCTTGAAGGAGATCTTCTTTTTGAAGATTTGTAAGGAGGATCATCCATTTGGTATAAGCTCAAGAACAAGCTAGTAAGGTGAACTAGTTTGTGCCCATTTTACCATAAAATCAATGTAAAGAAATTGTTTTTCCTTATACTTTCATTTTCATGCTTTTATATTAGCATGCATGTTACATAGATCACCTAAATGATAAATTATGAGATAATTTAATTTTTATTAGAGAGTCTAATATGGATCTATGATCTTTCAACAGCCCATTAATTATTTTAAATGTAAATAGAAGGACATTTGCAAATGCATTTGGAATTCGACAAGAATAATCATAGAAAATCATAACGGTTTCATAACCAATCAACCTCTTTTATTTCATTCCTTTTAAATAATACGCTACATAATAAAGGATTTAAAAATAAAAGTAGGCTAGGATTCTAAAAACCCACCTTCTTATTACAATAATAATAATAAATAATAATAAAGACTTAGCCTATTCTTCCATTTTCCCTTTGCCTTTGTCATTTTTATCATATTTCTTGTCCCGACCTCGAGCCGGACGCTCTTGCGCCACTTCCGACCTAATCACCAACGGTCTCTCTCGCGGTCTAGCCTTGCCATTCTTGTCAACCACCATCTCGACGGCAGGAGATGTCTTCGGTTTCTTCGAAGGATGAACAACTCGAAACCCGGCTTCTTCCTCTCCCTCGGTCAGATGCTTCTCTCTCTCCTTTTCTACCTCACGAACCTTGTAGCCAACAGGTTCGCGTTTCCTCAGCCTCTCGCGCTCCTCCGGAGTAGTAGCTTTCCTCCACCGCAGATAGGAATCCGACACCTATAGAGCACTAACAGAAGCGTTCAAGAACCAAATATTTCTTTGAGCCCATTTGATGGCCCATTCTCTTCGACTCTCAGTAGTAAGCGCCACGGCAGTCTGCGGGACAGTGTCAAGCTTCGGAATCATCTGCTTCAACCCAACCTGCCTCATCAACCTCTCCGGGAAGATGCATATCATAAAATCCAAGCCAGGGATGAGCACGGACCGGGTAGGATCCAAGGATGATACTCCAGTGACAGATTTAAGATGCCACCATGGTACGATCCATCTAATCAAGGGGCCATCTTCACTCTTCAATTTGTTTTCCCAATAGTTGCAGACTCGAGTGAAGTCCACCATGTAGAGCCTGGTCCTCATTGCAATTGAGCGAGCATGATAAGCAGAAACATTAACTGGGGGCTCGATCAATCGAAGACGCTCCATAAGCCAAACCTACCAAAAGCGGGTATTAAAAAAAAGGAAAAAAAAAACAAAAGAAAAGACGAAAAGAAAAAAAAAGGAAAAAACGAACAAAAAAGAAAAGAGAAAAAATTCTTTTACCTGCAATATGATGGGACTTCCCAAATAAGGAAGGTCACGGTTGGCTTTTCTGTTATCTAACCCCAACAGGATCTCTCCTAAACACAGGCATGATGGGCTCCTGCGCAGCTCCATTTGCTCAATCAACCTCAAATAACGAGGGTCGCCTCTCAAATGCTCATCAACATGCCCTTGAAGGACATATACATGTAGTAGGCAAAACCCGAATGCCCTTCGCCTGGCAACATAGGAGATAGTGGGATCTGCCCTATTGATGAATCAATCGATGAAATCCAACATTCGCACTCCTTCAGAGGTCACAAGACGGTCCACATCAGCTCTTGCCAACCCAAGCAAGTCCCTAAACTTGTTCTTATATCCTTGAGAAGTGGAGGGAATAGCAGGCAAATGTTCCGGTCCCAACCACCAATCGCAGCAATTTCTTCGGGAAATGGGCAAATTTCGCCTCCTGGGAAGGCAAATACGTGATAATTCGGGTCCCAGTAATCAAGACAAGCATCTAGGAACGGTTTGACCACCTTGATCAGCTTCAAACTCAAAAGTGATCCAAAGTTATAGGAACCCATGTCGTGTTTCTCCACATTAGAGAACTCATTTGTCCATTCTTTTAGACGAATTTCGAGAGTATTCATGATGTAGGTTTATTTTGAGAGCTTTATGTAATCAGACGAAAGAAAGACGGAAGAATTATGTGATGAAAACCTCACCCGACGTCTCTATTTATACTAAAAGCTATTTCCTAAAATCCGTCAGGACGGATACAGAAACAAAGCGCAAGACTGCTGCGCCTCTTCAAAGGGACGCAGACTCTTCTGCGCCTCTTCCTCGACCTTCTTTTCGTGATTTTCCGCGTTGGATCTTTCCTAATTCCTCAAATAATAATTTCCTATTCATACGGGTTATTATTTTGGTAAATTCGTCAAATTGTCATGTTTCGTGTTTCCTAATTCCACGGGCACGCATTTCGAGGCGATATTGACATTTTCGTCATCTTAGCACACTTATACATTTCTTTTTTTAATTTTGTTTTGGGAAATCATTTCACCAATTTAATTTATTCATTTTTTAAACTTATACATTTCCTTTTTAATTTTCCTTTTGGAGAGTCATTTCAATCTCGTTCCACATTATATTTCAAACTTATATGTTTCTATTTTTTTTCTTTTTTTAGGGGGTAACCCTCCCTACCGTCCGGTCATTTCCGGCAAATTTTTTGCAATTTTGCATTTCCGAGTCGTTATTTTGCGCTAATTTAGGCCATGTGTACAAATGTCTGTTCTATGTGATTTCTGTGTAAATTTCGGCAGCATGACGGCGTAAACTGCCATCTACCAAACCTGTTCAAAGCTAACCTGCAGGTACAAACAAAGCAACCCAGCAGCAAAGGCACTCAAGCCATCATATATACAATCAAGAGGGAATATGTACACCAAACTGGGGGCTCAAGCCTCAAAACAAAGTTCGAACATCCAAAATGTAGGTCTTAAAAATGTACAAAATACAGCCAAAAACAAAAAACAACAAGCAAACTACTGTTGGTCGTCGTCTAGCTCAGCAACTCTCGCCACGAGAGCAGCAACCTTGGCGTCACGGACCTCAAGCTCCCTCAGCAGGCGAGCTGTCTCCTCCCGGGACTAGGCAAGCTCTCGCTCCAGCTCACGCTCCCTATGCAAGCAACAATAATTGGCTCATGTCAATCATTTCAAACATAAGGAAAATTAGAAAATTCGAAAATGAAATAAACGGAAGGTTCATACCTGACGTCCTCGGCCGCCAGCAAGTACCTCGACGGCAGTAGCCCGCAGTCGGTTGGCTACCCTCCATAAAGCCACGAACCGGGATGGCGCAACGTGCATTTCAAAAGAAGAGATTCTTAACGATTGGACAAACTCAAGCAAATGTGTTCTTACATAAAATTATACAAGTTAGGAGACTTACCCTCCGAATCAGATGCTGCCACTCGTCCAAGCCAGCATCTCTCAGCGCCGCATCAAAGTCACGCAGCTCGGAGATCGTCGTCATCCCCGTCGCGTCAGTGTACTAAAGGGTCTCGGGGTACTCTGGGGGCTCGATGCCCGCCGCCTCGACCTTCTGCAAACTCAGATGATTTCCATTAACCGATGATCATTCATCGTGTTCTCAAATTGATTACAAATAAGAGTAAGACACTTACCACGACCGGCCAGTACGCCAACCTCCCGTAGAGGAACGCCGAGTAATCCTCGCCTGGAAGAAGGAGGGCGTCACCACCAACGCCAGCCAGGTCAACCTCCCTCTCAGCCTCAGAAGGCTCCCTAAACGTAGTCCGAGGAGGATCGATGGGAACCGTGAAGACATCCCGAGAGCAGTGACGAGCCAAACGCTCGCCCAAGTACCACACATGACCCATCGACATCCTCAGCAGCAACCGACTCGAGCTCCTAGGTCGAAGGACCTCAGCCACAAAGGGAGGAGAGCCAGCGTAGTCCGCCCAAGGCCTGGGCACCCACTAGGAAAAGCAAACGAAGGGTCATTCTTATGATCAGCTCTAAAAATAAAGAAGAAAGACAAACAAACGCAAGGTGAAATACTCACGCCGTCCAACTGAAGAGCGTTCACCTCCCGTCGACAGACGTCGTGGAAGGAGCGCCGACTCCCCGTACCGTACGGCACATCACCCATCCCTCACAATAGGATAGGCTCTCTCCACCGGCTCCGTCCTCTTGGGCGCAAGGCCCGAAAAGTAGGAGTACACTCACGCCCGTAAAATAAGCTAATCAACAACGATCTTTCGTGATTCGATGAGAAAAGGAAATGATCTTTCATGAAGTGAAATGAAGGTTCATACCTCCAACAACAATCCAGGGCCAACAGCAGCAGGAGAAGTCCCCTTCTCCATCAACTCCGGACGAACCATGGCCCTCATAAAGCGAATGAGGACCGCAAAACCGCAGTGACCCAGTCCCAACAGCCTAGGTCGCTCAGGTCAGAAAGAAAGGGAAAGAGCTTCGTCGATAGCCTTTCTCCCTTGTCTCCGAGGTAGATCGAAGACAGGAACCACCAGAGCCACAAACGGACTCTCTGCTCTACAGTACAGGGAGGAGGGGCCATCTCTCTCCCCTCGATCACCACCGACGCCGGGGTCTTCCCCGCAAAATAGTCCCTGACGTAAGAACTAGGCACCAACCCAGGCACCGCAGCAGCCTTCGGCATCAAGTTCCAGCCGATCAACCTCCTAGCCTCACCCGAGTCAACCCTCATGGCTATCTCCGACCACTCCACCACCTCGGTCCCACATGGCAAACCAGAAATCATGCCGTAATCTTCCAACGTGACCCCCACCTCACCAAAAGACATGTGAAATGTGGAGGTCGTGTCCCAAAACCGGTCCAAGAAAGCTCGGACGAGACTGAGGTTAGCCCGAAGCTTCCTCCTCGTGATATCCCTCCAAGCCTGCACCAAAGCACCGAATGATCCCTGCTCAATGATGGCTCGCTCCTCAGCTGACAACCTCTCGTAGCACCCCATCGCCGTCGTGAAGCCTGAGAACGATCTGATGTTCCCGGCCTCCTATTTGGATTCGAAACAAAAGCTATCTTTAGTTTGAATGATGAAGAAAATGAATAACAAATAGAAATGAAAGAAGTTGAATGAAGAGTGATGAATTCGGTTTACCAAGCTCTTCACCGTCCTGTAGGACAGGTGACCCTCTGCAGCCCAAAGTAGGTGCCTACTGTCCCAAGTCTCAGCCCACGCAGGTGCTTCCCTCAGCTGGCAACCATCGTTGGCCCATCTCGGGGCCTCCTCCTCCTCAACAACCTCCTCCTCAAGGACCTCGTCCTCAGCAGCCGTCACTGCGTTAGTAAAAGCCTGCTCTAACGCATCCTCAAGCGAACGAGAAGGGTCAATAGCAGTATCCATGTCCATGGGAGCTCTCCCTGACGTAGAAGCCTCGTCACCTGCAAAATTAAAGTAAATTTAGGCCGCGTCAAGTGACGACAAGCCTTAATTAGGGGATTTTCGAGTTTTCGGAACTCCGAAATCACTCTTTTCTCGCCATCTTTGGCAATTTTCCACAAACCCGTCCGCTCATGTGGTAATTTGGGTCAAGTCAAGCCTAAGTTGAAGCCTAGTCATGGGTACGAGTCGGAATTTCGACAGCATTTCGTTATAACGACGATTATGCCCTAGAAAAGTGTCCTGAAGAAGCCATCACAAATATAAATTCCGAGATGATAGGAAGTTTACCCATCATACAAGGATTCCAAATATCAAGTTTCGTCGCAAATGGGCAATCCTAAGGCTATTTTCGAAGCAATTTACGGTTTAGCTGTGAAACCGTCTCAATTTCACTCAAATGCTCAAAACTCAACGAAAATTTGAAACAAATACATGGTTATGATCCTATATTACCAATTAGCCATTTACAAGGTCAATTTTGCAATGCAAAATCATTTGCGGGAAAAGCCCCAAATTTTCGACGTAATTAGGGTTGAAAACCCTGATTTTGTCGGTCTAATTCAATCAATTACAGAAGATTAATGCAAGATTAATACACATACCTCGATTAGTCATGGCAAATGCGAGTTTTTGATCAAATTTTAACGAAAATTGGTTTGAATTTGAGAGAGAAATTAGAGAATTATGTTTCGAAATTATGAAACATAAACCCCTGTTTCATCGGGTTTTTACCCAGAAAAGCCACACCCAGGAAAGGACGCAGCAGGTGTTGCGCCTCTTCCAAGGGACGCAGCTCTTGCTGTGCCTTTTCCTCGGTTTCCCTCCATACGAATATTCGAAGATTCGTTATAAGTTCGTTATTTTGTGGGCCCATATTTGGTGCGCCTCTTCCTCAATGTCATATCACATATTTGGTCCGTCTGACATTTATTCTTCGCCCGGACCCGTATTCCCAAGCCACCAGCAAACTGTTGCCATGTTTTTGCCAAGACTTAGCTTGTCGCAACGAGCGATTCTTCTTTGGTAGGTGTTTCGAGTTTCGACACGCCTTTATTATGTTCCCCCAGTGAGAGTACACGGATAGACATTCCCTCTCGAGACATGGAGATCAGTTCCCGATTATGTTCCCCCAGCGAGATTCCATGGAAAGACGTTCCCTCTCGAGACAGGAAGATCAACATCGACCCCATGCTCTTCCGAAGTTTGTTTGAAGCCGACCCAAGCAGATTTTTCCCAGTAGTTCCAGACTATGTCCTGCTGCTATCTCCCAATATCGCGTTTTGTTTCCCCTGGAGTTTCAAGGAATTTTAGGTATGGTCTCTTCTTATGGCTGGCGAGCCTCCTCACGTAGTCTAATGGAATTTAAACGACCCTCCCCGATAGTCGACAGACTCTAAAATGTTCCCGACGACAGGTCCTTGGCTCAGACCCCTTGAGCCGCCTCGCGTCGCCATAGTCGTCAGGTTGTAATCTTCGATTGACCTGATGGCTATACTTTGACTTTCGCCTTGTCCAAGCCTCAGTCAAAGTGGGGTTCTGTAGATACCTCATTTCTGCACCTCACGCAAGCCACCCGGTGATGATTGGGCCGCATGTTTGGTATACGGAACGATTTGTGACAGTTCGTAAGTTTATTGTCAAGTGGTCGCTCAAACACTTGTGTCTACCTCTTAATTGTCATCTACGTGCCGATACGGTCGTTTTGGCAGTAATTAGAGTACATTTGGAGTCCGGGTCAAAAAACCGTCTTCATTTTATGAAACGAGTCAGAATGTTCTGGAATGTTCCGGATATTTCTATTCCATATTTTCTAAATCTTTTGATCTTTGGTAAAATATCTCCCGTAATATTCACACAAAATATTAAGGAAACGAGATTAATCCGTTATTCCATAATAGAAACGCAGAAATCTTTCTTCCGCAGGAGGAAACCACTGAGGAAAGGACGCAGTAGGTGCTGCGCCTCTTCCAAGGGGCGCAGTGCCTACTGCGCCTCTTCCAAGGGACGCAGTGCCTACTGCGCCTCTTCCTCAATCCTTTTCTGCGTATTTTCCATATCTTTTCGAGATTCACTTCCAAAGTTTCTCCGAAAACCCTACTTCCTCCATGTGATTAGTATAAATAGAGACCTTCGGTCTCACATATTTCTCACGCGAGTGTCGGCCCTTCTCTTCTCCCTTTGCATTCTAGACCACGTTCTTACTTTTTGGCGTCTACGTGCTTGAACTTTCGACCACGTAAGCTCGGATCTTTCTGAGTACCAGCCTCGTTTTGCATGACCGACCAATTTGACCAACTCCACATCAATCAACATTAATCAATCTTATTCGTTCTCCTCCTAGAGGGCACTTTCGTCTACATTCGTGTCGAGCATCACTAAACGTTAACTTAGTTCATCTCGTTTCGTCAAACATGTAAGTCTGAGGTTGTAAATCCTTATTTTATTTATTGTTATTTATTTTTGTAATCATTATTGTAAGATTTATGTCGAAAATACTCTTAAAACCGATTTGTTAAACCTTGTTTAAAAACCCTTTTTACGGATTAGCAGAAGACAACCGTCGAGAAAGGACGCAGCAACTGCTGCGCCTCTTCGAAGGGACGCAGTACCTGCTGCGCCTCTTCGTGAGGCTGCCGCAGTTCCTGCTTCCTTTCTTCTTCCTTCGTCTTTTGATAATTCGATTGTTTTTGCTTTGTCTTCAATTGTTCATGTTTCTTTTAACATAATAATTCGAGTATGATATTTTTAACATGTAAATAATTCATCATTAATTAATTCATCATAAATCCCGACTTAAATCCCTTATAATCTATATTTGCGGGTTTTCGTCATTAAAATCAATTCGGGTTTAGAGATTCGATTCATCCATATTGAATCTCTGGAATTCATCTTTGATATATTTTCATTCGTTATTTACCGTTGCCATCGTTAATTCATCATTAATAATCTGTTTAGTCTAATTATTTTAATTAATTTCTTAGTTTGTAATTAATAATCTCATAAATCTTGTAAATAATTCGTTCTATTTAGTTTCATCTCATGTTTTATCATTTCTATGGCCTCAATCATATGTAAATAATATGTTAATCACTTTCATCCGAGTCAAACATCATTAATCGGCCATTAAATTCACCAATGAATATTAACGAGTTGCAGTTCCGGCTTCACAACCAGAACTCAACCCAGGAACAGATGCAGCGACTGCTGCACCTCTTCCAAGGGACGCAGCTCTGCTGTGCCGTTCCCAGTTGATTTCTGTCTCTAAAATCCCGTTTCTGCTTTGACCTAGTTTAGTTTACGTGTTTAATTTACTATTACTCGTATTATCACTTAATTGCTGTTTTTTATTTATTTATTATTTCTTTTCTAAAATTATCTGTTTTAAATGTATTTTCGACATAAATCAATAAATCCAATGTAATTATTGTAATTTTCTTTATTGTATTTTTTATTGTATTTCTTTTATTATATTGCTTGTATGTCTTTATATGTAATCAACCTAAATCCCAATTCAACCTAATTGTTTGCTAATTACGTGTCTACCGACTTAGTCAATTCTGACATGCTAGGATTAATTTATTGGATGTTGCATTGCATGCATATAGCCGTCAACATATCGAGTATGAATAACTTCCCTAATCATTAGTAGAGGCCGCTATCGAGGCGGGCGGGATTAGGTGTTCGATCAAAAGAGCTTCCTAATACGTACCCTCACCCCTTACTCCAGATCTTTGTGAACATCCGTGTTCATTAGCATCCACGAGAGTCATTCTAGACATAGAATGCTAAGGGTAACGAGTTCTTGGTGTTCATGTCACTACTTTGTGTCTTGACATGACACGAGGTATTCGAACGGTTTCCAATTTTTCACAATAAATTGGTGGCGACTCCACAAATGCAAATAAACCAAAGAGTGAAAAGCTTGCTTCGCTTTTCGCCCCCGTGGGCCCACGTCCACACTAGGTTTTTCAGTTCGTTTATAATGCTTGAAAACCTTGCGGACATAATATCCAACGACTCATTAGGCTCCAATATGAAAAGCTCATATTTTTGCATTAGCAAATCTATACGGTGCTTCCTAACAATGGAAGTACCTTCATAAGCTAGTTCAAGCCCATCCCATATTTCCTTGGCCGTTGAACACGAAGAAAACCGATCGAACTCTGTAGAAGTCATGCCGTTTTGCAATAGACTTATTGCTTTAGAGTTCTTTTCGGCTTTCTTGTAGTCGGCCTCGACATAGTCGTGTTCCTTCTTCTCATAGGTAGTGCCTTCTTCAGATGCGACTAGAATTTTGTGCGGTCCGTTTAGAATAATCCTCCAACACTCCCAATCATGACCTTTCACATAGTGAGTCATCATGTTTTTCCATAACCCATAATTCTTCCCATCAAAGACAGGACACTTGAGGTATTTGGAATCCATTTATCACGTGATAGGCAGCGGAATATAACACGATAAAATAAATAAAGATAGACAGATCAGCCTCATTGCGGTTAGGCAAACAAGAGCACGAGGCTCTGATACCAATTGAAGAGTCTATAGATCCAAAATACTCAAGAGGGGGGGGGGGTGAATTAAGGATTTAAAACTTTTAAAGCTTTTTCGATTGTATGAGTATAATTGATTAAACTTTAACTAATCAACTAATGAACAAGTAAGAACGAAGTAAACAAACAAACGAAAGAGAAGGAGACATACGGTTTTTGATGTGGTTCAGTTTCACAAATCGAAACCTACGTCCACTATTCTCGATTAATAAATTTAGTACCTTTCTACGGATTACAAATTTACTAACTCAACTCGTACAACTAACTCTAGCTGTAACTCAATGAGTACCGTTAAATACTCGAGTGACTAACTTACGCTAATAAGAAAGCACTAATGATTCTTGCAAAGGTTCACGTTAATGAACAAGTAAGAAATCTATTGAGCACTATTATCTTATAACGATAACTATCAAATGAACATATGAGTTTAAAACACACGACCTTTTGAAAATAACAAATCGGTTTTCTTGCTTAAAACACATTGTATTGCTTTGAAAAATTAAATCAATTTTATGCTTAAGGTCTCTGATTTTAAATGTTGCAAAAGCAAAGTATTTATAGAGAAGGAAAGAGCAAGGCTAGCTGATTTTCACGAAACCCTAATAGCCGAAATAGGAGATATGTAAAAAAATCATATCTTCTATTATTTCTTTCCTTAAAGCCTTAAACATAATAAAGAATATACCAAAAGATAGAATATAAATTATTCTATTATTATCTTTTCCATAAATTCTAAGATATGATAAGATTTTTCATAACAAGAATATATTTATCATAAATAATAATATCAAGTAAGATATAAAAGATATGTAAAGATATTCCTAAGGAATAAAATCTTTCACAAAATATACCTTAGGTCCCATGAGATATCACGGCTCATATGCCTCGTGACTCGTGTAAACTCTAGCTTAATATTAGGTTAGAATTTAGGTTTTAAGAGTAGTTATATCAAAACCCTAATTACTAATATGGTCCAACTCATAAGTGGACCCAAAACGATTACTAACTAACGTTTAACATATAACCGAACTCCGCACTATACCGGGCTTTATTTAATAAATACTTTTACTAAAACATTTAAAATAAACAAAAATGTTTTTCAAAAACAATTTTGAAATAATTCAAGTCGTGTAATAAAATCTCAGCATCTCAATGTTATAGTAGAAGAGCTATAACATTGAGTTCTTTTACTAGTAATGTTATAGCTATAAAGCTATAACTTTACCAATACAAGAAATTCACTCTTAGTTACCATTACGAGATAATCACCTATACTATTCTAATCTTCATAGGAGATCTTCGAGCATAGGCTACTTCATCATCCAAGCTTGATAATCTTTAGACGGACTTCGTCTTCTTATAATACTTGAATGATTCTTAGAAAATCTTGATCTTCAATTAAGGCTTGATCACGATATACTTCCATCAGAATTCTTCTTTGTTGCTTGTAATAAATAAGTTTAATCTAAAAGACTTAAACAAACTATAATGCGCAACGAGTATATAAAATATAAAGCACACTTGGCATCATCAAAACATAAACATATATTCTATATGGTTCAACAGAGGAATTAAGGGAAACAAACATGGGGAATGATTCATGCTTAATCTAATATGTTTTCATAATTAATTTGCTTGCTTGTTGTGATTTCAACTTATGCACATGTTATGTTTGATGAAATGCGAGCCTATGAATCCTTGCATTTCTTAACCATCACTTATCTTTTCAATGAGACTTGTAAGACATAAACCAACTCGAGTCTCATTAGACCCTGAATATAGTTGAATAGGAAGGACTAAGTCGACTTGTAGGTGTTGTACAATCTAATCGATTCGACTCCGGGACCCAAACCTTCTTAGGGATTGTAAGATATACACCAACTCGATCTCATCACAATAATAAGTGCTTGCTATTTAATTGAGAACATGTTTGTATGATCAAATCCCATGAATCCCATATGACCCAATGACATCCTAGTATCCTTTATTATTTATCTACACCTTTACTTGCTTGTTTTACTTTGTTGCTTGCATTAGTTTTGGACACAACTACAAACCCAAATTAATTGTGACACTAGCATAAATTGAAATAGATAGACTTAGAACCCAAAGCACACCGTCCCATGGATCGACCTCGACTTAACCACTAACTATTTGTTTGTTGAGAATATAAATGTGTTTGATTAGGAGACACGACGACACTCTCACCATCAAAATGGCGCCGTTGCCGGGGACGGTGTTATGTGATTAAGTTCTTACTTGTTTGTCTATTTTAATTTTGCTTTAACCTTGAGGGACTTGTTCCTCAAGGATCGTTCTTACCATTTTATTGTAGTTTTCATGCTTGTAGTTGTATCTTTATCTTGTCTATGATGATGACTCAAGACCTGACATATGGAGTATGTGGTGGATCTTTTGAGTATGATTATGGTTATGGGGAGTTTGAGGAGCAAGTCAACACAAACCTACCTTACAACTCATACAATAAAAATCCTTACTACTACCCCAATTTTTCCCATCAAAATCACCACATCCAATATCAATAACAACCATCACCCAAAACTCACTTTACAACCAATTCCAAATGCCACAATATAAGCACTTTCACACCGACCCACAACAAGAAGATGAACCCATTCAAGATATGGTTCTCCAAATGATGGGAGACCAACAAAATTTCTTCACACAAATGCTAGAGGAGAGCCAAAATAGGGACAATGTTCTTCAAAGCATTGTTACCCATGGTGAGGAGTTGGCAATTCAAATTGCCCAAATAAAATAAGCCCAAGTAACTACTCCTCACCATTCCTTAGACATTGATCATGAATGCAAGTTTGAAGGAGTTACCTTTGATGATAAGTGGAAAGAGCCAATTTCCTTGAAATCTTGTGAGTATGAAAGTGTGGTATTTGATGAAGAAGACATGAGGTTGAGTAAGCCAAATACTCTTAGCCTTTGTGAGTATGAGGGTGTGACTTTTGATGTGAACATTGAGGTGTTGGATAAAGACTTGATGAGGAAAAAGTGAAGCTCCTATCTATGATTCGTATGGAGATAGCGATGATGACAAACCTATGGAAGAAGCTTATGCGGAACACGTGTCTTGCATTGACCTATGGAATGTAGAAGAGGAAAGGAGTTATAATATTGCCTCACTTGAGGACCCCATCCTTGAGAAGTTTGAGGTATGCTTCCATGAGGAAGATGAATGTCTCTCTCCTATTGACCATGAAGACCTTTTTACACCCACCATGGAACCTATGATTATTGGAGATGATATGGTGGACCTTTTCCAAAAGGTCAAAACATCATATAAAGGGTACTTGGTGGAAAAGCTCAGGAACAAACTTGCGAATAAACTTACTTGTGGAGATTTGGCACCCACAATTTCAACTCCAAAGTTACCCCATCATCAATGCCATGAGAATTCTCCTTTTACTCTTGAAGGATTAATAAATCCAAATGCTATCATCATCACCAAAATTGAAGAAGAAGTTAGTGAGTGGAAGTCTACAGACGAATATGAGCCATACTTCACACCTTGTGTTGACAAGAATCATGGGCTTGTTGGTTTGAAGCATTGCAAAGGCTCAAATGCCAAGGGCAAGGTGAATGAGAGAGTAAATGACAATCTCCCTTGGCCAAGTTTTATTTTGAATTGGAACAAACCATATTCATGCTTGTTTGAAGATTGTGCTCAAGCCTTTGACCGATTATTGAGAGCATTGAGCAACATGGACAACATCAATAACCATGGCAACAAGGAATGCGTTTGGTGGAGTCCTCCCTCAAACAACCATTTGTAAGATATCCTATATTATCCTTTGACTTTGCATTATATTTACACTTGCATATACATATACATTTAGCTTACACTTCTATTATATTTCATATTGCATTTACATTAGTTAGTTCATATAGTATAATTTACATTGTAATATATCTCACATATCCATTAGTTAGTTGCATATAGTTAGTTCATGCATTCATACATAGTCACCAATGACCAATCCTATTCTTTTCTACACTAGAAATAGTGTTTAAATCGGTTTGGGGAGGTTTGATCATAGGTGACTTAAGCATTTAGCATGCATCATCTAGTATAGTGTAGATTGCATTCATTTGTTATATATGTCATATAGAATTGCATTTAGTTTGAGCATGCATTCATTCATAACATTGCATTTGCACTTCAATTTCCATAAAACATTAAAAATCCAAAAACATGTATTTCATTTTCATTCCTACTCCTACATGTACATTGAGGACAATGTCCAAAATAAAGTGGGGGATGGGAATTTATATTCCAAAATACAAAAAAATTAAAATTTTGAAAAATACAAAAACATGTCTTTTTATTTCATAAAATCAAAAACCATAAAAATTTGAAAAATTGAAAAAATCAAAAACATGTTCATTCCTTTTCAGTTTAGAATTGTATATATTGTATAAACTTGTTTGTATACTTGTTTGTTTATCCTTTTTCACATTGATTAACTACGCCACATCCGAGACATGAGGATATTGAAGACCGCATGGTATGATCTTTCCAATCTCCTTTTTCCTCTTTATGTTAATGACTATGTGGCTTTATTTTGATTGATGTGGTATAAACAATGTGATCATAGGATTGCATTTAGATTATTTGGCATAATAGTTGGTAGAAGCATATGCATTAGGTTGTATAAATGTTAGTTGCATCATGGCACGTAGTTTGCATGGTTAGAAAATTTTTGTGAAACCGTCTATTTGGGAAGCTTGACAAGTGTATATAAGACCTAGTAGATGCTTTTTTTTCTTAAGACTTTGCTTGTTAGAATGCTTGTAAAACACCCTAGGATGTGTCATGCTAGTATCCTTTGACCCATGGATTAAGGCCTAGTCAAGAGTACCTTGTGGTGTGATAACTCCTTGGCTACCGTTTATTCCAAGGTGACCCTTGAAACCATGCAACCATCATCCATATTCTACCGCATTTTGTCATCAAAAAGGGAATGGGCACAAAAAAATTGTTCAAGATTGAGTTCAAGAAATGAAAAGAAAAGAAAAAGTTTGCAATTGCATCAAAAAAGAAAGAAGAGTAACAAAAATGAAAACTCCTATGCTTCAAATACAAGCACCCTCACTACAAATGGGGTGACTTTGAAAATGTTCAAAAGAAAATGCAATAAAAAGTTGAAAGTTGTCAAGTATTGAAATGCCAAACATCAAAAGAAATGGCAAAAAGAAAGTGTTCTCAAATGTCAAATGCCACAAGAAATTGGGGAGAATAACAACAACAAAAGCAAACTCCCATATGAAACTCAAAACATATTGATCCCTTTCTCCATCGAATCCAGTTTTGTGCATGGCAGAGAGGGGACGACCCTTCTTCTTGCCTAGGCAAGAAGGGGAATTCCGTGATCCTCCAGTGTTTCTAACACCATAGGGAGTTTACTCTTGACAAAAGCATTTAACGATTGAGGACAAAGGTACCCTAGCTTGACACAACTTGGAGGTGATTTATTGGTATCCTTCTAGGCTTAGTAGTTCGAAGAAACCGTATCTATGATGGAATGTGTACCCTTAGATTGCTTCCCTTGTAGATAATTTCCGCCACTTAGATGAGGAAAATGGCTATTCATTTTTGTAGATACATCCATTACTTGTTTTGTGTGCTTAATGCTTGTATAGGTCACCATTTTGGCAAGCCCCACCTTGCCTTGCAAAAAGGCATCCTACCTAATGGTTGTCTTGTTGTGAGTTGAAGGGGCAGAGTGAGACCCGCTAATTGTCTCACATCGGCTATATTATTATAATAGTTTAATTAAAGGTCTAGTTCTAGTCACCTCTTTACTCGGGACGATTAAAGGTTCGGTTTGGGGATATTTGATGTGACTCATATTTGAGCACATTTAGTCCCCTAATTGAACCTATTTTTCATACTAATATAGTATTTCATGGCCATTTTATCCGTCAATTCCTTTCTATTTGGCTTTCCTATTGCATTGTATATGTTTTGTAGGAAAGAAGATAATGAGGCGGAATTCCCATCTCCCGTGCATATTTGGAAGCTTTTTGTCGATCTTGGATGGACTAGTATGAACAGGAGGCAAGAATGATAACCAATGATGTAGGAATAAAGAGTATATAGAAGGATCATAGGCTTAAAAGCAAGGATGACGAGAAGGAAGCCATTACATAAAGAAATTGCTCCGAACCCAAACCAAGAGTTACTCATTTGGCTCTGAAAGTATGTTAGATGAAACGGCGTCAAAAACTCAAGTGGTCTAGGCTTTTGAATCACTCCAATAGGAGTCCGGATGAGCAAATGACGTCCGTTTTACAATCCGAGCTCAAATAGACAAGTTGTCCGCCAGTCCGCGCGTCCTGAGACCCAAAACGAGCGTCTCCTGCAAGACAAGCGTCTCCCCTCCAAGACGCTCGGATTGTTTGGCAGACAAGAATAAAGAAGAACACTGTCTCAGATCCGAGCGTCCCGTGCTCGATCCGAGCGTCTCCAAGACCCATGATCCGAGCGTCTTCTCCCAGAGATGCACGGATCCCTTGGCAGAACCGACCGTGCTTCAAGACGGGACGAGCATATTGTGGCGGGACTAGCAACGTGATATGCGCATCTCCTTCGAGAGGAGCATTTCCCTACTCAACACTTAGCAATGCTATTTACTAATCTATCCTTACTTAACCTAAGGATGTACTACTATATATACTCCATTTGTAATAATCAAGAGGACCAAGCCCTCTTAGTAGGAAGTTCCCTTAGAATAAATCAAGTTCTCTTAGATTAGATTAGTAGTAGATTAGAATAGATTACTCTTTAATCTTTCCACAAAATTACACATTAATCTTTCCTTAATTATTGTTCATGTTTATTATTGAGTAATTCAAGTTTATTATTGGGTAATTGAAGATTATTGGGTTATTATTGGAGAATTGACAACTCTTCATCAATCAATCAAGATCTCTTCTTTTATTCTTTGCTTTATTATTTGGAATCATCTTCATAGGTATATTGCTTAATTATTGTTAATCACCTTCATTTATTCATCATGTTTTTCTATGTTAATATGATTGACAACCTTATTAGCATGTTGAACTTGATAATGAGTGAGTGGTCTTTTAGCTAGGATTAATGGGGAATTAAGGGAAACAAACATGGGGAATGATTCATGCTTAATCTAATATGTTTTCATAATTAATTTGCTTGCTTGTTGTGATTTCAACTTATGCACATGTTATGTTTGATGAAATGTCAGCCTATGAATCCTTGCATTTCTTACCCATCACTTATCTTTTCAATGAGACTTGTAAGATATAAACTAACTCGAGTCTCATTAGACCATGCATATAGTTGAATAGGAAGGACTAAGTCGACTTGTAGGTGTTGTACAATCTAATCGATTCGACTCCGGGACCCAAACCTTCTTAGGGATTGTAAGATATACACCAACTCGATCTCATCACAATAATAAGTGCTTGCTATTTAATTAATAACATGTTTGTATGATCAACTCCCATGAACCCCATATGACCCCATGACATCCTAGTATCCTTTATTATTTGTCTACACCTTTACTTGCTTATTTTACTTTGTTGCTTGCATTAGTTTAGAACACAACTACAAACCCAAATCAATTGTGACACTAGTATAAATTGAGATAGATAGACTTAGAACCCAATGCACATCGTCACATGGATCGACCTCGACTTAACCACTAACTAGTTGTTTGTTGAGAATATAAATGTGTTTGATTGGGAGACACGACGACACTCTCACCATCACACATCCTATGAAAAGAAAGAAGACGACTATGTTGAGGCTGATTACAAGAAGGCAGAGAAAAATTCAAAAGCCAAGAGCCTGTTGCAAAACGGCATGACCTCGGCTGAATTTGATCTTTTCTCTTTCTGTAATTTTGCCAAGGAAAGATGGGACAGTCTAGAATTGGCCTATGAAGGTACTTCGCTTGTTAAGAAACATAGGTTTGACTTGTTGATTCAAAAATATGAACTCTTTACCATGGAGCAAAATGAATCAATCGACACTATGTCTAGACCTTTCTCTACCATCACTAATGAATTGCGAAATCTTGGAAGAAAGTTTATTTCTGAGGACATCGTTAGAAAAGATCCAAGGAGCCTTACAAAAAAAAATGGCAACCTAAGGTCACTGCGATCGAAGAAGCAAGGGATCTCACTTTACTCTCCTATCAAGAGCTAATCGGTGTACTTATGGCTCATGAAATTATCCTCAATAAGCTCGACGATGAGCCAGTATAGGCATAGAGTATGGCCTTGTAAGCTTCTGGCAGAGATAATGAACCTGACATTGAGGACGAACTGTGTTTTTTTAGACGTTTTAAAAAGAGATTCTTCAAAAACAGGCAATCAAAATCTAACAACAACAAATCATCCAATAAGAAGGCTAGTGAGCCTAAATCATCGTTTGCAAATAGAGAATGCTTCAAGTGTGGACAATCCGGTCATATGATCAAGGATTGTCCCACATGGTTAAAAATTAAAGACAAATCCAAAAGAGAGAAAACCAAGAACGAGTCAAGCAAGTTATGATGGCATCGTGCTGGGGAGAAATCAACACTAAAGATGACGATGAATCTGAAGAAGAGGAGGTCGCTCATCTATGTCTTAGCCATATCAGTCTTGCCTAAATTCAGATAATGGCGATGGAAGCAATAGCTCAAGATCTGAGTTTTGTTTGTTGGGTGAATCAGATTCAGAAAATGAAGACGATGAGGTAACTTTTAGTCAACTTAAGAAACAGGTTAAAAAGTTATGTAAAAGGGCTTTAATAGAATATTTTGAGCAAACTTTTGATAAATGTCACGAACAAAATCTTGAACTAAAAGATTTGAAAGAACATATTCTAGATATTGCTGGAAAAAAATCAACTTGTCAATGCTAAAGCAAAGAAGCTAAAATCTAAAGTTATGGCTAATACAGCCACAACTTCAGAATCTGCAAATCCTGAGAAGATAGCTCTTGAGTCTAACGTTGTAGCTAATGAAGCTATAATTAACCTCCGAACTAAAACTCAACATTAAGCATCTTCAAGCCAAGGTTGTAGCTAATGAAGCTATAACCTTAGAATTGAGGAAGGTTAAAGAGCTTCTTAAATCTGAAGCTATAGCTAGAGAAGCTGTAGTTCTAGATCACAGGAACGAAATTGATTCTCTAAATCAGCAATTGAAAGAATTCAAAGCTCTATTATCAAATACTAAGAAACTACACTCAGAGATGGTGTCTGTTCTTAATAAAAGATTTCAATATTTTCATGACAATTATAAAGAGAATAATCCTTCTAAAGATGTTGAAGTTGATCATTCTAAATGTCATAAAGAAATCCAATCTTTGAAGGAATTGTTCTTACATGCTAGAAAAGTTCATGATAAATTGGATGGAAGGACAAAAGTCTTAAACTTTTTGATTGAGCAATCAGACAATAACATGAAAATGGGTTTAGGACATGAGTGATATGGTCGTAGAGATCACTCTAAATGCAAATCAACTTCCTCTGAATGTGATTTCAGAAAAAAGAAAATATGTTGATCTACCTGAGTACTTGATTTGCAATTATTGTGGTCATACTGGACATCTTCAAGACAACTGTGTTAAACATATGAAAGATCTTGACAAAGGTATTAAGTTTTTCAAAGTAACCAATACGTTTGCAGAGGATGATGTCAGTGCGACTGTTGAACCACCTCGTGCGGAAGTAAGAAAAAATAAATTTCGATGGTTCTATGATATGGGGTGATCATACGAAAAAGGTTAACGAACCTAAGAAAAGTCATTACCCCAAACAACCACAAAAGCCTAAAGACTCTAATAAGACTAAGGCTCCCCCATAACAACCTTAAAAGCAACCACTTGAAATACCTAGAGCTCACCCTAAGACTAGGACACCTTCAAGACAAACCTATTTGTTTATCAAACAAAAAACCATTAGACAAGTATGGGTTAGAAAATATTTGATCTTTAGGATGACTAACATTAAAGAACCCAACTTAGCTTGGGTACCTAAAAATTGTATTTAATCATTTTGCAGGTTGTGGTGAAAGAAACAAAATCTATGGTATCTTGATAGTGGATATTCAAGACACGTGACGGGTGATAAAAATTTCTTTCTTTCACTTGAACCCTTCGATGGAGGTAAGGTTACCTTTGGAGATAACAAGAAAGGTAAAGTTGTTGGTGTTGGCAAGGTTAGTGTATCCTCCTCTCATGCTATTAGTGATGTTTATCTTGTGAGAGGACTCAAGCATAATCTACTTAATATTTCTCAATTATGTAACAAAGAAAACAAAGTATTTTTTCATTCTGATACTTGTCGCATAATAATTGAGGGAACAAATATTGTTATTCTTGAAGGTCAACAAAAGAGATATGTTTATATGGTAGATATAAATGGTGTACCTACTAACTCCTTTACATGTATGAAAGAAACATTAGACGATCCTTATTTATGGCACAAAAGATTTGGTCACATTAGCTCCCCTATTCTGAATAAGCTCAAAAGATGGGACTCTGTTGAAGGTTCGCCTAAAATAAAATTTGATCAAAAAAAGATGTGTGACATGTGTGCTTGTTGCAAATATGTAAGATCATCTTTCAAGCCCAAGAGAGTGGGAAGCACGAATCAAGCATTAGAACTTATACATATGGAACTATGTGGCCCAAAGAAGGTAAGAAGTAGAGGAGAATCCAGGTATATTTTCATTCTGGCGATGATTGCTCAAGATATGTATGGCCTATATTCTTGCACTCTAAAGAAAAGACTTTTGATGATTTCTTATGCCTGATGAAACTCGTCCAAAATAAGTATAAGTCTAATCTTGTTTCTATTCGTACCGACCATGGCACCGAATTTAATAAAAAAGCATTTATAGAATATTATAGAGCTAATGGTGTAGGGCATAACTTCTCTACACCACGAACTCCACAACAAAATGGTGTGGTTGAACGTATGAATAGAACAATAGAGGATATGGAACGTACTATGCTTTTATATAGTGGACTACCTCATAATTTCTAGGCTGAAGCAGTTAGTACTTCATGCTACATCCATAACCGTGCTATGATTAGACCTATTTTAAAGAAAACTCCTTATGAACTTCTTAGAGGTCGTAAACCTAATATATCCCATCTGCGTTGCTTTGGAAGTAAATGTTTTGTTCACAACAATGGCAAAAATAGGTTGAGTAAATTTGACCCTAGAAGTGATGAGGCTATTTTTTGTGGTTACTCTGATCATAGCAAGGCATATAAGATGTTTAATAAAAGAACATTATGCATTGAAGAAAGCGTTCACGTAATCTTTGATGAGAAAGATGTTTTTGATAAGCCTATACAAGATGAAGAAGAAAATGAAGATGAACCAGACCTCCGTCTATCTAGGGATGATCCTCCAGAGTTAGATGAGGAAGATAAAGAAATTGAAGGCACAAATGATGAATTTAGAAGTCCTTCAAATGATAAGGGAAAGGGAGTTGAGACTGTAGTTGATGATACTACAACCTCCTCTCAAGACAAAAATTTGGAAACTCTTGCCAAAACCGAGAAATGAACCTCGCATCTCGATCTGACACAATGTCCTTTGGCACTCCACGTAACTGATGGATCATAGATCCTAATTAGTCTCTATAATTAAAAATAAATTATCTCATAATGTTATGTTTTGGTGATCTATGTAACATGCATGCAAATATAAAAGCATATTAATAAAAGATTAAGGAAATACAATTTCCTTACATTGATTTGATGGTAAATATGGGCACAATCTAGATCACCTCCCTAGATTGTTCTTGTGCTAATGAAAGATGAAAGATCCTCCTTTACCAAATCTCCAAATTAGGAAATCTCCTTCAAGAATCACCCAAGAACAAAACACCCAACAATCTAACAAATATTAACTAGATATTTGTTAAATATAACCCTTGATAATATGTAAATAATACTAATACACTTAGTATTTATTTTAGATTACTAACTACATAGTAAATGATTTCTTTTAGTTTTTAGAGAGATGAACCTACTCTTTTCCTTCACAAGCAAAATAATCAAGTGAGTGGAAAAATATGAACAAAAGTTGGTCTAAAAGGAGGGGGTGTGACCGGTTGCGGTGAGAGGGAGTGGAGTGTTTTCTTTTTGCTTTTTTGTCCACCCAATAGCTCTCAACTTGGGGTAGAACAAAAGTAAGAATTGGGAAGTAAAATGTGTAAGAAAATGATTATATCTAAAACAACACACAATCTTATTTATACGATTTCCATGACCCATTTACGGGTCCATATTGATTCTTATATTTGTCGCACAAATATGTGTAAATTTTATTTAAACATCGATTTATGTTTAAATGCTTCCCGATTAATTTTGTCCAAAACACTCCGTAAATATACGAGTACCGCTACACATATTATTTACGTACTAATATTAATCACATTAATCAATTATTACAATTTTATTGAATTAACAATTAATTAACTAAAACCCGTCTCATAAAGTTTATTACTCAATTATCGCATAATTAAATAATAACTGCCGCGCCTCGAGTTCGTAACTCGAAATCTCTCTAAAAGAATCGACTAACCTTTTAGTCAATAAATCAAGGGACTAAATAAATTGTATCTCATAAAATTAATTAATTGTCAATTGGGTTTTTTCCTTTAGGTGTGACCGAAAGGGGTCAGTTGATCACCGCCGTCTCACGACAATAACGTCAAACTCTAGTCAGCCAACCGTTATCGATTTACGTTAATCAACTGACGAGGATCATAAAATAAATATCCTTATGATATTCCTTTAATGAGATTTATGTTGTAAACGCACTATTGTGGAGGACACTAACTCCAACAGTAATCTCACTACATTCTTCCTGTAGCCATTTGCCAACTGCACCTTATTCCACGTATCTTTCATTGGAATAAAATAAGCTGAGTTAGTCAAACGATCAACGATCACTCATATCATGTTATTACCTTGCTGGCTCCTCGGTAAACCCACGGTGAAATCCATGGAGATCGATTCCCATTTCCACTCAGGTACCTCAAGAGACTGAATCTTACCTTGCGGTCTTCGATGTTCCTCTTTGACTCTTTGGCATGTCAAACATCTAGCCACAAACTCAGCTGTCTCCCTCTTCATCCCAGGCCACCAAAACTTGCTCTTCAAATCCATAAAAAGCTTGTCACCACCTGGATGCACTGAATACGGTGTGCAATGAGCTTTTGTCATGATTATCATTTTCAAATCCTCATCCTTAGGTACACACCATCTCCCATCAAACTGAACACTCCCATCAGAATGAATATAGAACTGAGACACCGTCCCTTTCTCTACTCCAGCTCGCCACTCCTGAATCTTGGGATCAAGAGCCTGTTTCCTGCAAATATCGTCATAAAGATCCGGCTGAACTGTCAAATCACCTCTAGCATCCTCTTTTCTTGATCACATGTATCCCCATCTTGGTCACTTCATCTTTCAGCCTCATCAGTGACATAGTTATGTATAGAGAGTGCACACTCCTCCTGCTCAACGCATCGACCACCACATTAGCCTTCCCTTCATGGTATATGATAACCATGTCATAGTCTCCTATGAGCTCCATCCACCTCCTTTGTCTCATGTTCAACTCCTTTTAAGTAAAGATGTACTTTAAACTCTTGTGATCAGAAAACACCTTAAAGGTCGCCCCATATAGACAGTGTCTCCAAATCTTGAGAGCAAACACAACTGCACCCAACTCTAGATCATGCGTCAGATAGTTCTCCTTAGAAGACTTCAGTTGCCTAGAAGTATAGGCAATGACTTTCCCGTTCTACAACAACATACAACCCAACCCGTTCTTCGAAGCATCTGTATACACCTCAAAGTTCTCACTCCCTTCAGGTAAAGCTAAGACTGGAGTTGTGGTCAAACACTTCTTTAATGTTAAGAACGCCGTCTCGCAACTTTCATCCTAACGAAACCTGTTCTCTTTCCTCATCAACGTTGTCACATGTCTACAAACCTCAAGAAAACAAAGTGTTTGTGTCTAGTGAGGCTATCTTCTTAGAAACTGAGTTTATTTCTAAGAGACAGAGTGGGAGAAATATTGAACTTGATGAAGTTCAAGAGCCACAAACCGAAGTAGAGACGCAAGAAGATGTTCCTTCGTCGTCTAATCCTGTTTTTAATCCACAACCAAGGATGTCAGGTCGAATTTTAAGACATCCTGAAAGATATGTTGGACTTATCCAAGAGGATGGAAGTCTTTGTAACACTAAGGATTTTCCTTGGAGCCTACTCGACCGAGTAGAGCCTACTCGGCCGAGTAGTGCTCTGAGTGCGTGTTATTTTGGTTCTGCCGAGGAATACTCGGCCGAGTATAGTGAATACTCGACCGAGTATTGGACACTCGGCCGAGTATGCACTTACTCGACCGAGTGTCCGGTTTGGCGAAGTTATATTTCGACGGTTTGATTAAGGAGTGATTAGGGTATTTTATATTTCCGCGACAGTTTTCTAATATCATTTTCACAACATTATCATTTCTACGTTACCCTAATCATACCCAAAACATTCCCTAATCCTTCCATTGAGCATTTCGTAGCATCTTTGTGTGGGTAATTGCGGTGATTCTTGCGTATAAGTTCTTGTTGCACTGTTGGTAAGTTCTATCTTTGTGATTATTGCATCTTTTTGGGTTACTGTACATTTATATGGGAAGGGGATGTTGGGAATTGTACAAAGTGTAATTGTGTTGTATGATCATTGTATAGGAGAAGACTTCGTAGAGGAGCCTTTTTGATTGTCCGTGTTGCATACTGCTGTGATTGCTAAGGTAGGGTTTTCCCTACTCAGTTTACTGTACTTTACATGACATGTTGTTGTAATTATCGTTGTCTGTTGATCATCGTAGTATGGAGATTGTTGTGACAGTGTTGGTGTGAGGGGATTGAGATGACAGTAATGTCATGTGATTGTGATTGTGGTGGAGTCACTTGCGGGAGTGGCTTCACACCCTAGTTCGCCCTCCGTGGAACCCGCCACGGGAGGGGATGTGCACATTAAGGGACAGGGATTATTGTCGCTCGTTGAGGAGCTGGACTAGGTGGGATCGGCTGCGGTCACCCACTGGCGGCGAGGATTACCTGTTGCGATGGGTAATCTGGCGGGCTACACACTTAGTGTGTAGTCGGTTACTATATGAGCTTGGGTGATTGGGAGTTGATGATGATCAGACGAGTATTGCATTTGTTTGTCTTGTTTGTTGCATAATACTGACCCCGTTGTTGTTTGTGGAATCTGCGGTGATCCATTCGGGGATGGTGAGCAGGCTTGACAGGTTTTGCTAGTGAGAGCTTGGGGATTATCTTGGGAGATTTGCCACCACGAGTCATAGCATCACCGTCTGAGTCTTAGCGAGTTTGCTTTTATTATTCTTAAGACTTTGAAGTTGTATTTCGTTAGACAATACTTGGATTTTGGATATTGTAAACCTTGCATTTTAAATGACTTTAATAATGATGCTCAATTCAGACGCTTTGGTATGTACTAACCTCGGGAAACCGAGATGGTAACGCACTTTCATGGTAGGGTGGTCCTGGTAAGGCACCTTGGTATGAGGGGGTGTTACAAAGTGGTATCAGAGCCGAAGATTCCGGCACCTAAACAAATGAATTTAATGAACCTAGGGAGTCTAAATAAAATGAACCCGGGGAGAGTTGTTTGGATCTACCGCAAAGACTCGGGAGACGTCCCGGAGTCGCACATTGGCCCTTACTAACTCGAGCCGGTAACATGGGGAAAAGTGTGATGAGGACTAGGCTTTGTATGTGCACTTATGTGAAGATACATGTTGGTAAAAGTCGATAGTCGCATATATGTGTGATGAAGTCCTTAACTGTTGTGATGGGAGAAGTAATAGATGAAACGGGTTGTGATTTCAACGTTGGATTTAGCGTATGTGCAAATTGGATGTTGATATGGTTACAATATGGTGTTAAAGTTTTAATATATGCATTACATGCTGACGTGATTATAACGGCTTTAAATCCTTAAGTTTTTGCTGCGGAAATAGTGAGCATGATAGGGGAATCGTAGTCTGTAAAATTTTTTTTTTATAGTGTGACTCGGCCGAGCAGGGTAGGCACTTGACCGAGTATGGAGTACTCGGCCGAGTAGCCAAAACTCGACCGAGTGCTGTTTGATAAGAAGTAGCAATTGCTACTGTTTGTGATAACTCGACCGAGTATGGGTGTATACTCGACCGAGTAGCGTCCACTTGGCCGAGTGTTGTTGCACTCGACCGAGTGTTCTTTTTGGTATTTTGGCGTTTGTCTCTGGAGTCAATACTCGACCGATTATATGGGAAGGTACTCGACCGAGTTACCTTTACTCGACCGAGTATGATGTATACTCGGCCGAGTGTTCTTATGGCGGAAGGGTGTTAAATTTTGAGCATGTGTTTACGTTTCTTTCTTTCTTATCAGCTCAAAATGCCGCCCAAAAGAACCCCCGCGCAGATCCAAGCTTCAGAGATGTCTATTGATGAGGTTGCTCGCATGATTGAGCAACAAGAGGCTCTCCTTGAAGCTCTCAAAAATGTGGGAAAAGGAAACGAGAAGAAGATGGATGCAACCCAGCTTAGCATCAACATTGCTCGTTTCCACCCTCCCACATATGACGGGGTAGGTGAACCAAAGCTGCTCGAGAAGTGGCACCGTGAGATTGACGCTCTCATGGAAATGGTTAAGTGCCCCGAGGACATGATTGTTGAGCAGGTAGTGTACTACCTAAGGGGAGAAGCTGCAGTTTGGTGGCAGAACGTCAAGGATGATGCTAGAGCTTACTACCAGGAGGAAGGGGCTATTCCGTGGTCTGGGTTGAAGAGTGGTATGAGAGAGCAGTTTGTGCCGGAGCATATCCGACACAAGATGAGATCCGACTTTGAATCTTTCACTATGTCTGAGGAGATGACAGTCACTGATTACTATCATCGGTTTATGGAGCTATCCCGTTATGTGGAAGATTTGCAGCTCGGACAGAGAGGTTTGGCTCTCCGATTTGAGAGGGGTTTGTCTGCTAAGATCGTGAGTCGTATGCCGGCTGGAGTTGCTACTGACCTCAAGGAAGTGTATCTGAGAGCGGGTCAAGCCGAGAGAATGGTGGATCTCTCAAGGAGATCGAGGAGAGGACTCACTACGAGAAAGAGGAAGGGCGATAGCGGGAACAACAATCAGCCAACCAACAAGAAAGGGAATTTCAATCATGCCAAGGCTTTCTCTAGTGGAGCCGGTTTCTCTGGAGGTTCTCGTGGGTGGGGAAAGAATGGAGGTCGGGCATGTAAGTGACAACACCAACCTTACGTGCTTCAACCGTGGTGGGATAGGCCACAAAGGCGAGACGCACGAGCTACAAGCCCGAATGGTTCAGGAGCTAGATCGGAAATTTCTCTCGGGGGCCGACTCGAGTTTTGCTAGTAACCGACCGGGAGGTTCATGGGGCAACAGAGGCGGACAGGGTAACCGGGCGGTTACAACCGCGGTGGTGGTGGATCTTACCAAATGACAGAATAACGTGTCACCCGAGGATTCAAGACCTAAGCCTAGTACCTCCAATGCTTCGATTCGGGGTGGAGGACAAAGAATAGTGGAAAGCTCTTCATGATGGATAAGCAGGAAGCACAAGATGATGCTCATGTAGTTACTGGTACCTTTCTTGTTAATAATGTACCGTCCTTTGTTTTGTTTGATTCCGGGGCTACACATTCTTTTGTGTCTAAAAGTCATGCTGTGTCTATGGGTTTGGGACAGTTTGAGGTTGTAAAAGATGATGTGTTCATACCTTCGGGAGTCTCGTGTCGTGTCTCAAGTTATATAAGGGTATATCTATGGTGATTGGAGGGGTAGATTTACCATAAAACCCGTTAGAGTTTCCTAAGGATGGGTTTGAGGTGATTGTCGGGATGGATTGGCTAGGTAGGTATGACGCCAGGATAGATTGTAGACAAAAGAGAGTGTCTTTAAAGGGTCCCAAGGGTGTTAAGGTGTCCTATAGAGGGTTTGTGGTAAAGCCTAAGTGTAGGTTTATAGCGGTTATGACTTTAAAGTCATGTTTAAGGAAGAAGTGTCCCTTAATTCTTTGTCATGTGAGAGATCACCGAGTAGAGCCGCCGACAACTTCTGAGATTTCCGTGGTGAAAGAATTTGAAGATGTATTTCCTGAGGAAATACCGAGTTTGCCTCCCAAGAGGGATGTCGATTTCAGCGTGGAGCTTAAGCCGGGAACGGCTCCTATATCCAAAGCACCTTATCGTATGGCACCTAAAGAGTTGGCTGAGTTGAAGAAGCAGATACATGAGTTGTTAGACAAGGGTTATATCAGGCCTAGCGTGTCACCGTGGGGAGCTCCAGTTCTTTTTGTAAAGAAGAAAGATGGGAGTATGAGACTGTGCATTGATTACGGAGAGCTCAATCGGGTTACTGATGAAGAATAAGTATCCGTTGCCAAGGATTGACGATTTGTTCGATCGGCTAAGTGGAGCTGGTGTGTTCTCTAAGATTGATCCGAGGTCGGGGTATCATCAACTGAGGATAGCGGATGAGGACATTCCTAAGACAGCGTTCCGATCTCGTTATGGTCACTACGAGTACGTAGTGATGCCTTTTGGGTTGACCAATGCGCCAGCAGCTTTTATGGATTTGATGAACCGGATCTTCACACCGTTTTTGGATAGGTTTGTGGTTGTTTTCATCGACGATATCCTAGTTTATTCCAAGACCAAGGAAGAGCACGAAGAGCATTTGAGGATAGTTTTGCAGACTTTGAGAGAAAATCAGCTCTATGCCAAGTTATCCAAGTGTGAGTTCTGGTTAGAGGAAGTGGCTTTTCTAGGCCATGTAATATCCAAGAAGGGAGTATCTGTGGATCCTAGTAAGATTGAGGCCGTCACCAAGTGGGAATCGCCGAAGAATGTTGCTGAGATCCGGAGTTTCTTAGGCCTTGCCGGCTACTACCGGAGGTTTGTGAAAGATTTCTCTACCATAGCACGGCCTATAACATCCTTGATGAGGAAGGAAGTCAGATTCGTTTGGGATGAGAGTTGTGAAACGGCGTTTCAGAACTTAAAAGAACGCTTGACCACAGCTCCTATCCTAGCCTTGCCAGAGGGTTGTGAGAACTTTGAGGTCTATACCGACGCTTCAAAGAACGGTCTAGGTTGTGTTTTGATGCAGGGAGGGAAAGTGATAGCTTATGCTTCGAGACAGTTGAAGCAATATGAGGAGAACTACCCTACTCATGATTTGGAGCTGGGTGCAGTTGTGTTCGCTCTTAAGATTTGGAGGCACTACCTTTATGGCGCAACTTTTAAGGTGTTCTCTGTTCATAAGAGTCTAAAGTATATCTACACTCAGAAGGAGCTTAACATGCGACAGAGGCGGTGGATGGAGCTGATTGGAGATTATGATATGGAGATCATCTATCACGAGGGTAAAGCTAATGTTGTCGCAGATGCTTTGAGTAGGAAGAGCGTTCATTCGCTATGTACATCTATGTCCTTGCTGAAGTTGAGAGATGAGATGTCTAGATTGGGGATCTTTATGATTCGAGAAGGGAATACCATCGGGGATTTGACGATCGAGCCAGAGTTGTATGAAAACATCAAAAGTAAGCAAGAGCTTGATCCTAAGATCCAGGAGTGGAAGTCAAAGGTAGAGAGTGGAGCGACTTCCGGTTCTCTATACATCCGGATGGGAGTGTTCGTTTTGATGGGAGATGGTGTGTTCTCGACGATGCGAGTTAAGGAGAATGATCTTGTCTGAGGCTCATTGCACTCCTTATTCAGTTCACCCGGGTGGTGATAAGCTTTACAGAGACCTTAAGAAGACTTTTTGGTGGCCGAACATAAAGAGAGATGTAGCTGAGTTTGTGGCTAGATGTTTGACCTGCCAAAGGGTCAAAGATGAACAAAGGAGACCTCAAGGTAAGATTCAGTCTCTGACAGTGCCCGAGTGGAAGTGGGAGTCGATCTCCATGGATTTTATTGTGGGGTTACCTAGGTCACAGCAAGGTAACAACATGATTTGGGTGATTGTGGATCGGTTAACCAAATCAGCCCATTTCGTTCCCATGAAGGATACTTGGTCTAAGATGCAGCCGGCATTGGGTTACAGAAAGCATGTGGTTCGGTTACATGGTATTCCGAAAGATATTGTTTCTGATCGTGATGCGAGGTTCATATCAAAGTTTTGACAAGAACTGCAAGAGTTGATGGGTACAACGCTGAAGATGAGTACGACTTTTCATCCGCAACCGATGGTCGGTAACAACGGACCATCAAGACCTTAGAAGACATGCTAAGGGCATGTGTTATGGACTTTGGAGGCAGTTGGGAAGATAGACTTGATTTGATTGAGTTTTCATACAATAATAGTTATCATACAAGCATTGGGATGGCACCTTTTGAAGCTTTGTATGGCCGGAAATGCCGAAGTCCAGTTTGTTGGGATGATAGTTCCGAGACAGTGGTTTTAGGGCCACAATTGGTTCAAGATATGGTTGAGCAAATCCAGTTGATTCGCCAAAAGATGAGAGCAGCTCAAGATCGTCAGAAAAGCTACGCCGACTTACACCGCAGGGACATTGAGTTCGCGGTAGGTGACAAAGTGCTTTTGAAAGTGTCACCTATGCGAGGTGTCATGAGGTTTGGGAAAAAGGGTAAGCTAAGCCAAAAGTTTATAGGTCCTTATGAAATTCTGGACCGTGTTGGCGAGGTAGCCTACAGGTTAGCTTTACCACCAGCTTTGGATAGAGTGCACAATGTCTTTCATGTGTCTCAACTTCGGAAATATGTGAGTGATCCGTCGCACATCCTCGAGATGGAGAACATTGAACTCGATGAATCCTTGTCCTACGCCGAGATTCCTAAGGAGATTCTTGATCGCAAGGTTCGTAAGACCCGGAATGGTGAGACGGTCTTACTCAAGGTCCTTTGGTCTAATCATAATGTGGAGGAAGCCACATGGGAACCCGAGGAAGCTATGCGAGATCGTTTTCCTAACCTTTTTGATCAGGTATGTTTGGTTACGGGGACGTAACCGTTGTCTTTTTAGGGGGGTAGGAGATGGTCGCGATGGTGTTTTGTTGTTTCTTTTGCTTTGTTTGGTTCGAGTCGGGAGATGCGTTTGGGGTAACTTGTTGTGATGCTTGTATAATTCCTTTGAGTTGTCTCATATGATTGTTAGAGTCTTGTGTCGTGGGGTTGTGCTTGCTTGTAGTAGAGTGTGAACTTCGGGACGAAGTTCTTTTTAGGGGGAAAGATTGTAACACTACGGATTTTCCTTGGAGCCTACTCGACCGAGTAAAGCCTACTCGGCCGAGTAGTGCTCTGAGTGCGTGTTATTTTGGTTCTGCCAAGGAATACTTGGCCGAGTATAGTGAATACTCGACCGAGTATTGGACACTCGGCCGAGTATGCACTTACTCGACCGAGTGTCCGGTTTGGCGAAGTTATATTTCGACGGTTTGCTTAAGGAGTGATTAGGGTATTTTATATTTCCGCGACAGTTTTCTAATATCATTTTCACAACATTATCATTTCTACGTTACCCTAATCATACCCAAAACATTCCCTAATCCTTCCATTGAGCATTTCGTAGCATCTTTGTGTGGGTAATTGCGGTGATTCTTGCGTATAAGTTCTTGTTGCACTGTTGGTAAGTTCTATTTTTGTGATTATTGCATCTTTTTGGGTTACTGTACATTTATATGGGAAGGGGATGTTGGGAATTGTACAAAGTGTAATTGTGTTGTATGATCATTGTATAGTAGAAGACTTCGTAGAGGAGCCTTTTTGATTGTCCGTGTTGCATCTTCTTTGTGATTGCTAAGGTAGGGTTTTCCCTACTCGCCATTTCGTACTTTTACATGACATGTTGTTGTAATTATCGTTGTCTGTTGATCATCGTAGTATGGAGATTGTTGTGACAGTGTTGGTGTGAGGAGATTGAGATGACAGTAATGTCATGTGATTGTGATTGTGGTGGAGTCACTTGCGGGAGTGGCTTCACACCCTAGTTCGCCCTCCGTGGAACCCGCCACGGGAGGGGATGTGCACATTAAGGGACAGGGATTATTGTCGCTCGTTGAGGAGCTGGACTAGGTGGGATCGGCTGCGGTCACCCACTGGCGGCGAGGATTACCTGTTGCGATGGGTAATCTGGCAGGGCTACACACTTTAGTGTGTAGTCGGTTACTATGTGAGCTTGGGTGATTGGGAGTTGATGATGATCAGACGAGTATTGCATTTGTTTGTCTTGTTTGTTGCATAATACTGACCCCGTTGTTGTTTGTGGAATCTTCGGTGATCCATTCGGGGATGGTGAGCAGGCTTGACAGGTTTTGCTAGTGAGAGCTTGGGGATTATCTTGGGAGATTTGCCACCACGAGTCATAGCATCACCGTCTGAGTCTTAGCGAGTTTGCTTTTATTATTATTAAGACTTTGAAGTTGTATTTCGTTAGACAGTACTTGGATTTTGGATATTGTAAACCTTGCATTTTAAATGACTTTAATAATGATGCTCAATTCAGACGCTTTGGTATGTACTAACCTCGGGAAACCGAGATGGTAACGCACTTTCATGGTAGGGTGGTCCTGGTAAGGCACCTTGGTATGAGGGGGTGTTACAGTCTTGATGTGTTACTTCTTGAAAGTGACGAACCGACCACCTACAAAGCTGCAATCTCTAGTCCAAATTCAGCTTTATGGCTTGAAGCCATGAAATCCGAAATTAGTTCTATGCATGAAAATCAAGTTTGGAACTTGGTAGATTTGCTTGAAGGGGTGAGACCTCTTCAGTGCAAATGGATCTTCAAAGTAAAGAATGGCATAGAAGGACATGATGATATCTACAAAGCTAGGTTAGTTTCCAATGGTTTTACCCAAGTTCAAGGTCTTCACTATGATGAAACCTTTGCCCCTGTAGCCATGCTAAGATCCATTCGGATATTGTTAGCGATTGCCGCATTTCATGACTATGAAATATGGCAAACGGATGTAAAAACCGCTTTTCTAAATGGGCATTTAGAAGAGGAGGTGTACATGTTGCAACCTGAAGGTTTTGTAGATCTCAAAAATCCTAACAAGGTGTGCAAGCTTAAGAGATCCATTTATGGTCTTAAGCAAGCATCTAGAAGCTGGAATCATCGATTCAATCATGTTATAAGAGAAAATGGTTTTACTCGAAGTGTTGAGGAACCATGTTTATACATGAGAAATTTTGTGTTCCGAATATTGTATGTGGATGACATACTACTCATTGGAAATGACATTCCAATGTTGTCCTCCATCAAGGAGTATTTGGGAAGTCGTTTCCAAATGAAGGATTTAGGAGAAGCACAACGCATACTTGGTATCCGGATCTATAGAGATAGAACCAAAAAGATATTGGCATTGAGTCAAGAATCTTACATTGACAAGATTCTTCGACGCTTCAGCATGGATAAGTCTAAGAGAGGCTTAATTCCTATGGGTAGTGGAATCTTTTTTAGCAAGTCTCAATCTCCTTCCGAACCCGAAGATGTTGAGCACATGAAATAGATTCCCTATGCTTCCGCTATTGGATCAATCATGTATGCCATGATATGCACTCGTCCAGATGTCTCATATGCTCTAAGTATGACAAGTAGATTTCAAAAAAATCCAGGTGAGAGTCACTGGATAGCAGTGAAGAATATCCTTAAGTACTTGCGAAGGACTAAGGATTCTATCTTAGTGTTTGGAGGAGACTCCGAGTTGTGTTTAAGGGTTACACAGACTCGAGCTTTCAGACAGATAGAGATGACATGAAATCACAAGCTGGTTTTGTATTTATGCTCAATGGTGGTGCCGTCAGCTGGAGAAGCTTCAAGGAAGCTGTAATTGCGGATTCTACCACGGAGGCTGAGTACGTTGCAGCATCAGAAGCTGCCAAGGAAGCTGTATGGATTAGGCAATTCATGGAAGGGCTAAGAGTAGTTCCTACCGCCAAGGATCCCATTACTCTCTATTGTGACAACAATAGAACTATCTTCCAAGCTAGAGAACCAAAGTCTAGTAATAAATCTAGACATGTACTCAGAAAGTTTCATATCATTAGAGATTTTATTGAAAGAAAGGAAATTGCGATTTGTAAGGTTGGGACGGATGATAACTTAGCTGATCCGCTCACCAAGCCTTTATCGCAGGCGAAACATGATGGACATGTTGTATCCATGGGGCTTAAACGTATGCCCAGTTTGTACTAGACTATTTGATATGAAATAAAATGTTGTTTTATTTGTTCATATAGAATAATCGCATTTGTCTTTTAATTTTAATTTAAATTTTATTACTTTGTCATAATAAATGGGTTGTTGAGACAATGTTGAACCCCATTAAAGTGAACTAGATTGACATAGTAATAGCCCATAGTTACTTACATGAGGTGACATCTCGTAGTAACTAGAGTGTGATGCGGTTGATGACAAGTTCAAATGCATAGAGTCATAAGAGATGACTAGCCGATCATATAGGCAGACTGTGGGGACACTCTGCCGGGCTTATGACCGCTTATAGAGTTCTGGCATTTTTTATAGCCTGGTCGTGACGAGAGTTACTATGGTATTCTTATGAGTCAATTCTTTGACTAATGACTGTTCGTCTGAGATGGCACAGTTTTAGAGTGACTTTGATTTATGTTCGGCAGCCTTCGTAATTGGAGTCTAATGGGCATATTTTGGGTCATGATGAGTTGTGGCTAATCGAAGGGAAGAGTGCAATAGGAATTGTCCATCCCCGTCAGGGTTATCTTATATCTCAAGGCCACTCGAGGAGCAATGAACTGGAAATGCGTGGCCACGCTTGGAAGCTATCTATGGTAGATAACTTGATGTGAATACGAATCACCTTGATGAAATAATTCTCGAAACAAGCAACCAAGACAACCCGAGTCACCAAGAATGGATCGGTTCGAATAAGAGTCGAGAAAAGTGCATGATCACACGCCAATGGGACGGGTAAAACCGTGTGGAGCAAGGGATGGACCTCGAAAATGGGCAAGACCAAATGCATGGAATAAGCTCACCTAGTTTTTGTCATAGCCTAGTTTTTACAAAGGTCTTACCTAGTTTTTGGTTTAGTCTTGCCTAGTTCTTCCACATAGCCTAGAATTCACAACAAGGCATTAAAGACTAGCCTTGGGCATCAAGGATTTCGGCCTATATAAGGCTTGTAGTCCTCATTTGTTTATCATCCAATTTGAAGTAAAAACTTGAGAGTATTCTCTAAAACTTGTCTTGTCTTCTTGTGTTGTTACACGAGTAGTTTGGCTTAAGAGGTCGAAACTCGATTTCGCACCTTGCTTGAACGAGGGACGTGATCCTAAGTTTAAGTCGGATTGTTTGACGAGTATCAAACAATTCACCCATTGGCGTAGCTATAGGTCTAGCTACGACAAATATCCCTTCCTTTTCATTCAAATCTCACTACGAATATACGGATTGATCGGGTTGCACCTAGTGCATTCGGATTCTTCGTCTATTTGCTAGTACAAGTTAAGACTTCCGCTTGCGATTCACATCAATTGTGGTATCAGAGCTTCGGCTCTTGATTTCCATTAATCGCGACGATCCAGGGGTCTTGATTTCTTCACACAAAAAAAAAAAAAAAGGTTACTGTTCACGCTACTGTTCATCAGAGAAAAAAATTAACTGTTCACAGTACTGTTCATCAAAAAAAAAAAAAAAGTCGATATGGATCCCGATAATCCTAATCTCCTTCAAAGTCTTATAGAAGCACTACAAAATCTTTCGGAACTTAGCCCACGTAGAACACCACGTCGAGGTGAACAAATTCGAGAAGAATTCAAAGTAAGTGAACTACCCGAGTTTGTGGGAGGCACGGATCCCGAGGATTATCTCGAATGGGAGAGGAAAATTGAACGGATGTTTGAGTTCAAGGACCTGGATGACGAGAAGTGTTGCAAGTACGCCATTCTACGACTAAGTCGTGGAGCCTCCCTATGGTATGAAGGCTTTAAGGTAAAACGTGCCCGGGCAGGAAAGGAAAAGATATCCTCTTGGGAATCTCTCAAAAGGAAGCTACGCAAGAGATACGTCCCAGCCATGTATAGGCTCACGACGTATCGCAAGATTGCTGAGTTGACTCAAGAGAGGAGCAGTGTCTCAGACTACATAAATGAGTTGGAAAATCTTACTTTGATGGGAGGATTAGAGGAAAGTGAAGACTTGAAGATGGCTCGATTCCTTCGTGGACTAAATCGTAACATAGCCAATTCAGTTGAATTACAATCTTACGCTGACTTCGATTCCTTGTGTAATCTATGTCTCAAGGTTGAAGCTCAAGGGAAGGCCAAGCTCACCCCAACTCATGGTGAGGGTAGTCGAAGCTGGAGGAGCGAAGGACAATCAAGGGGAAGTCCGAGTAGTCGTACGGTTGAGACTACACCTAAGACGATTTCCACCCCTGAGTCCGCTCCCAAGATACCCGTTCCTAAGGAGACAAGTTTATCTAGAGTACGGTGTTTCAAATGCCAAGGATTTGGGCATTTTCAGAATGCGTGCCCAAATAAGAGAAACATTGCACTAAGGGAAGCTATTGCCATTCAAGGCGAGTTGTATGATGAAGAAGAATGATTGGGTGATGTGTTCAACTTCGAAGAAAGAGAAGAGGAGGGGAAAGATAGAGATGTCAAAACTTATGATGCTCCTAACTATGATTGTGCTTTAGTTCTTCGTGCTTTGCAGACTCAATCCACACCAATTGAGGCAGAACAAAGGAACCAGATTTTTCACACCAAATGTCAAGTGAAGGATAAGTGGTGTAGCCTAATCATCAATGGATTGAGTTGTACCAACGTTGCTTCTACAAAGATGGTGGACAAGTTGGGATTGTATACCATACCTCATCCCAAACCATATGCGTTACATTGGCTTGATGACGGGAACAAGGTGAAGGTCACCAAACAAGTCAAAGTGGCGTTAACAATGGGCTCCTATGAAGACAATATCTTATGTGACGTAGTGCCAATGGATGCATGCCACATACTCTTGGGGCGTCCGTGGCAATTCGATCGCAATGTCATACACCGTGGCCGAAGCAACGAATATGAATTGGTCGACAAGGGTAAGAAGCTTGTCCTAAGACCGATGGCACCTAGTGCTGTCCGTTCTTTGGGCACCCCACAAAGGAAAACCGCAAGCATGACCATGTTTGCAAGTGAGCAAGAAGTTGGTGAAGTCTTAAAGGAAGGTGGTTGTGTCTATCTTATGGTGGTCGACGAGGCACCAAAAGTTGGGATCAAGGATGCCCAGCTAGCGGCGCTCTTAAAGGAATTCGAGGACGTTTTCCCTGAAGATTTACCACCGGGATTGCCGCCTATTCGCGTGATCGAACATCAAATCGATCTCATTCCTGGAGCTGCGTTACCTAATAAAGCAGCCTATCGATGCAACCCAACAGAGACCAAGGAGTTTCAGCGCCAAATCGAGGAGCTAATGGAACGAGGCTATGTTCGTGAAAGCATGAGTCCATTTGCCGTTCCTACTCTTCTTATCCCGAAAAAGGATGGGAGTTGGCGGATGTGCATCGATAGTCGAGCCGTGAACAACATAACTATCAAGTACCATTTCCCGATTCCAAGACTTGATGACATGCTTGATGAGTTGCATGGCTCCGAGATATTTTCTAAGATCGACCTGAGGAGTGGCTATCATCAGATAAGAATACGGGAAGGTGACGAATGGAAAACTACATTCAAGACCAAACATGGGTTGTACGAATGAACTGTCATGCCATTCGGGTTAACCAACGCTCCGAGTACTTTCATGCGGCTCATGAACGAGGTACTCAAACCATTCTTGGGAAAATTTGTGGTTGTTTATTTAGATGATATCTTGGTTTACAGTCAAAGGAAAGAAGATCACTTCAAACACCTTCGCAAAGTGTTCGAAACTCTCCGAGGACAAAAGCTATATGGAAATAAGGAGAAATGTTCATTCTTGGTCGAGAGTGTCATATTTCTCGGCTATGTGGTTTCTAAAGATGGAGTTTCAGTGGACCAAGCAAAGATTGAGGCCATTAAGTCATGGCCTACGCCTAAGTCCGTCACAGAGGTTCGGTCTTTCCAAGGACTTGCTTCGTTCTATCGAAGATTCATAAAAGATTTCAGCACCATCACATGTACCATCACCGAGTGTTTAAAAAAGGGAACATTTGTATGGACCGAGGCTGCTCAAAAGACTTTCGAGACGATTATCCAACGGCTTTGTGAAGCACCGATACTAGCACTTCCCGATTTTACTCAACCCTTCGAGGTAGAGTGTGATGCGAGCGGTGTTGGAATTGGAGCTGTGTTGGTCCAAGGAAAGCGACCCATTGCTTATTTTTCCGAGAAGCTAAGTAGAGCTCGGCTCAAGTATTGCACATATGATAAGGAGTTCTACGCCATAGTGAGAGCACTCAACCATTGGAGCCACTATCTTCGCCCAAATCACTTCATTCTACATTCGGACCATGAATCCTTAAAATACATTAATGGACCGCAGAAGTTGAGCTTAAGACATGCCAAATGGGTTGAATTTCTTCAATCCTTTCATTTCTCTTCGAAATATAAGGATGGCAAAAGCAATGTGGTGGCCGACGCTCTTTCCCGACGCTACTCTTTACTGAACGTGCTTGATGTTCACCTACTTGGATTCGAGACCTTGAAAGATTACAACGAAACTGATCCCAACTTTGGTGAAATGTTTAGGATATGCCAAACAGGACCCCGAGGCGAGTTCATAACTCAAGATGGAGTTCTTTTCAAAGGAAATCAGCTGTGTGTACCCAAGCATCAAGTCCGGGAGTTATTGGTACGAGAAGCTCATGGGGGAAGACTTGGTGGACATTTTGGTGTCACTATGACTATGGAGGTCCTTAAAGAGCATGTCTATTGGCCTCGAATGCTGAAGGACGTGCAAGATGTGATTCGTAAGTGTGTCACTTGTCACGTTGCAAAGAGTACCTTCAAGCCAGGGGAGTACACGCTCTTACCTATCCCTAACCGACCATGGGAAGACGTGTCCATGGACTTTATTGTTGCTCTACCACGAACCCAAAGGGGTAAGGACGCGATCATGGTCGTAGTGGATCAATTTTCTAAGATGGCCCATTTTATTGCATGTCACAAGATAGATGACGCTAACAACGTGGCCGACTTGTACTTTCGAGAAATACTCAGCCTTCATGGAGTCCCAAGGACAATAGTCTCCGATCGTGACTCAATGTTATTGAGCTATTTTTGGAACACTCTGTGGAAGAAGGTGGGTACCAAACTGTTATTTAGTACCTCTCACCATCCTCAAACCGATGGTCAAACGGAAGTGACAAACCGCACTCTTGGGGTATTACTACGTGGCCTCGTGAACAAGACTCAGAAGGATTGGGATCTAATACTCGCTCATGTCGAGTTTGCCTACAACAGGTCTCCATCATACGCAATGAAGCACTCTCCTTTTGAGATCGTGTATGGCATAAATCCCTACCTACCACTCGATCTCATTCCCTTACCCGAGGGCGAGCTAGTCCACAAAAGTGCGGAAGAAAAGGTAAAATTCATGATTAAACTACATGAGCAAGTTCGCTCCAGAATTGAGTCCGTCAATGAGGTATACAAACAAAGAGCCAACAAAACCCGTCCACCAAGAGTTTTCAAGGAAGGAGATTTGGTTTGGGTGCATCTAAGGAAAGAACGATTCCCGGGCAAACGAAAGAACAAACTCATGCCACGCGCAGAAGGTCCTTACAAGGTGATTTTGAAGTATGGAGACAATGCCTACAAGGTCGAACTTCCAGGAGACTACGGTGTCCACGCCACTTTCAATGTGGGTGACCTCTCTCCTTACATCGAGGATAATGGGATTGTAGAATTGAGGACAATTCCTTTCAAAGGGGGAGGAATTAATGTGAATACGAATCACCTTGATGAAATAATTCTCGAAACAAGCAACCAAGACAACCCGAGTCACCAAGCATGGATCGGTTCGAATAAGAGTCGAGAAAAATGCATGATCACCCGCCAATGGGACGGGTAAAACCGTGTGGATCAAGGGATGGACCTCGAAAATGGGCAAGACCAAATGCATGGAATAAGCTCACCTAGTTTTTGTCATAGCCTAGTTTTTACAAAGGTCTTACCTAGTTTTTGGTTTAGTCTTGCCCAGTTCTTTCACATAGCCTAGAATTCACAACAAGGCATTAAAGACTAGCCTTGGGCATCAAGGATTTCGGCCTATATAAGGCTTGTAGTCCTCATTTGTTTATCATTTAATTTGAAGTAAAAACTTGAGAGTATTCTCTAAAACTTGTCTTGTCTTCTTGTGTTGTTACACGAGTAGTTTGGCTTAAGAGGTCGAAACGCGATTTCGCACCTTGCTTGAACGAGGGACGTGATCCTAAGTTTAAGTCGGATTGTTTGACGAGTATCAAACAATTCACCCATTGGCGTAGCTATAGGTCTAGCTACGACAAATATCCCTTCCTTTTCATTCAAATCTCACTACAAATATACGGATTGATCGGGTTGCACCTAGTGCATTCGGATCCTTCGTCTATTTGCTAGTACAAGTTAAGACTTCCGCTTGCGATTCACATCATAACTCCGGTCAGACAGTTGTTCTCCAGATCGAGGAAACCACTCACGATATGATCAAATGTAAGTACGACCTGCAAGACACCTTGCATTGAGTGGGAGATAGTAATAGGACAAGAGAATTGGTGACGCACACTTGTCGCGGACAAGTGAGAGATTGTTGGAGTATGTGTCCTCGACAATAATGCGATCACATGTTTAAATCTCATATTAAGAATACATAAGGGAATGTAACATTTTATTGTCAACTGATCCACATTAATCGGTAATGATTGGCTGACTAGAGTTTGACATTACTGTCGTGCGACGGTGGTGATCAGTTGATCCCTTAAGGTCATACCTCTAAGGAATCATTCTTAATTGACAAATTAATTAATTGTATGACGATACAAGTTAATTAATTCCTTAAAATTGAACGAATGATTTTGTGAGTTATAATACGTATCTTATTGTAATTTGATTAAATAAGATTTGTGATAAGTATTTAAATTGTTTTATTACTTAAGGTTTATTTATTGTTTATGAAACAATTGAAATAAGAATGAATTATTTATTATAAATACAAGTAGTTGTGATTTATAATTATATGACCCATTTTAAGTAATAGTAATTGTGAATTACTAGTTCATTTTTATATGTGATTTATTTTGTTTATGTAATGATTTTTTTAATTTGTTAAAAACTGCATTATTTAAACAACATGTCAAGTAACATGTCAAATATGTCACACAATACATATTAACAAATTGACAAACTTAAAATGGACCCATTTTAATATGGGTGAGCCGTGTAATATGGGAAGAGAGGATTATTGTGCATTAATCAATTAATTAGTGGGATACATGATCATTGCCTACTAATTATTGCCTTGCATACCTATTGTTCTTGTGAAGAGCAACTACAAAATCTATTGGGCACTCTTCTCCCTCCCTCTACCCGGCCACCCTAGAGAAGAGAAAGGTTTCTCTTCTTATTTTTAGACTAATTCATTCTAATAATATTCATTTACTTGAATACAACTTTATCTCTCTACTTCTTCTTGTTGAACAAAACATAAACTCTCACAAAATCACTAATATTATTCTCTTAATACTAGAAGTAGTATACTTATAATATTAGTAGTATTTTTAAGGGTACAAATATTAATTCTAGTAATCAAATTAATATTTGTATTACGGAGGTTTTCTTGGTAAAATCCTTGAGGAGAGATTCTAAATTGAATCTTGTTCATCCATTAGGAAAGCTCAAGAACTAAGTAAGGTAGGAGACCTTACTAGTGCCCTAATAGCCGAAAATACATATGTAAGAAACCGATTTTTCTTCACTCTTGTATTTTGTTTTGCATGCATAAGATCTAGAATTAATTTTATGATTAAATTAATTTATCGCATAATCAATATGTAAACTTTTGAGATTAACGAATCCCTACAACATACTCGATCGAGTATGAGTTACTCGATCGAGTAAGCCACAAACTCGATCGAGTACCCCAACTTCAAAACCTGCCCAGATCTGACATAAAACGTACTCGATCGAGTAACATATGTACTCGGTTGAGTACCAGACCCTCGATCGGGGGCTCCCCTTACTCGATCGAGTAGCACGACTCTAGTAGCTACTGCCAAACGTATACACATACCCACTCGATCGAGCTCGGATACTCGATCGAGTCCACCCTACTCGATCAAGTTCCCTCCCACTCGATCGAGTCATGCACACGCACTATACTACCCGCATGCCTTTAGTATATAACTTTATGTAAAATCAAAATCATGTATAAATCATATCACTTTCCCTAATCACATGTTACAAGTATAGCCACATTGTAAATTCACTTCCATCATACAAACATGCTTAAACCATAAATCATATTACCATGCAACAATTACTTTTCATCTTTTCCACCACATCATCCATTAAACCACATACTCATCCAACACATTCATATGAACAATAGTAAGAAAATAGCGATCCCATGACACCCCATAGTGATCAGTTCAAAGTTGTAGGACGAGTCTGCAACTTTAGGACGTCTCCCAAGCCTTTGCATTAGCTCCTAACAACTCCTACCCGGGTTCATTTTAATTTGACTCTATACATTCATTGGGTTCATTAGTTAGAGGTTCTAAAATCGTCACTTTGATACCACTTTATAACACCCCCATACACCAAGGTGCCTTACCAAGACCACCTAGAGCATGAGAATGCTATCATCTCGGTTATTCGAGCCATAGTAATCAAAAGTGATCATCCAGAAACGTACTTTAAGTAAATAAGTTTAAAGTGATTACATCAAAACCAAAACTGAAAAGTATGATACAACAGTTCCAAACCAAAAACCAATTAAAGTAACAAATGTTATGACACAACAGCGAAAGACTACTATTCTGACTCGTTGTGACTCCATCCCCAGGTAATCCCGCGCGCATCTGAGATATACCTGCTAAATAACTGCTCACAATCTCTGAATAGATCACCATAGTTTTCAAAACATTAAACAGGGTTAGTTACTGCATAAACAGTATAAGATAATACAACAGACAGATAGACAAACACAATACTCCAACACCGTCACATCACCAATCTTCTGAATACACACTAAAGTGTGTTGCCCTGCCAGAATATCCATCGCAACAGATATTCCACACCGTCAGTGGGGGACCGCAACCGTTCCCACCTAGGCTGTAGGGTTAGATCCGTATAAAACCCTTTCTTTATAGGACTATAACGTAAAATTTACATGTGAATATCGTCATAAAACGAAAAACATAAAGAAACGATAAGGAACAAGAAATCAACCTCGGGTCCTTTAAATTTCGGCGTAAAGAACAGAAATCAAAGCAGATTTCCTCCTAATCGTTGCACCCAAGACTTGTCCGAGATATGCCCTTGTGCTAGAACAGTGTTCTCCGATTGCCTTGCAATATTGGGAGAACTGATGTGAGTTTTTCACTGGATGAGAGATCCGAATTTCGAGAGGCACTGTTCTCGAAACCCTAATTTCTTTTGGCAAATGATGATTAGGTTAGACAATAGGAGAAGCTCCCCTTATGTCTTTGGATGGCTCGGCCAAACCGTGGAGAGGGAGCCTCATGGGCTTTTTAATTTCCTCTTCACTTAAGCTCGTGATCCGGTCCATAGCTCGCTAAGTGTATACGACGTGGTCTGATTATAAACTGTTATCGGTTATCGGAGATTAAGGCATCGCTAATAATACGGGTTAGTGAATTATTAATACGTGTCCGACAAAAACAAAGATTGTATAATTTATTCAATATACATTAATTAAATATAAAACGCTTATATTTAATTTTACGAATTAATCGTTAATTCGCCTTAGCTCATGATATTTAATCCGTATTAAATATAATATCTCAACATCACATATTTGACTAATTACTTAGTCAAATAACTCGACTAACCGGTTAGTCAATTTTGGCATCTACATGACAAAGATTTTCATCTTGTCACGTCTCGTCTCTCGAACGTATCCTATAGGTGTGACTTTTAGGGACCAGTTGATCACCGCCATCTGTATGACAATAACGTCAAACTTATCTAGCAAGCCAACCGTTATTGATAAACGTGGATCAACTGATAATAATACCAAAGTATGCCCTTTGATCCTTTTAGAGGTTTATAAGTCCTTGCACTAACTGTTAAGGACACCAACCCCAACAAGCTCCCACTTGTCCGTACAAGTGCATGTGCAATGACGTTATCCGCACTAACTGGAGGACACAAGCTCCAATAAACTCCCACTTGTCCGTACAAGTGTATGTGCGATAACCGATTCTCATATTCATTTAAAATTTCACCCACTCAATGTAAAACAATTTGCAGATCCGGATCCACAAAGGTCGTATTTTACAATCGATCTGTATCTAGAGTGGTTTCCCCGACTAGAGAGTAACTTAACTGATAAAACGAATCCGTATCCGAGCATGGCCATGCATTTCAGTTACAACTCCTCGAGTGGCCCTGAGAAATATCGAGTACCTGATAAAGGCTGAATATTTCCTTCAACTCGACTCCTTCCGATCTAAGCACGATGAAATGACCCGAAAAAAAATCTACTTGGCCCCCTGTTACGGATGACCGTGAGAAAGAAACCAAAGTCACCCAAAATCTGCCTTAGTCTCAAGAGACAATCGATAGTCAAAAGAATCGACTCTTAGGATCACCATGGAAGTCCTATCCACGACCAAGGCGTGAATGTTATAAAACATTTAGGACTCCACGTCGATGTCACAATGGTGTCCTACGAGATATCCGTATAACTCGCCTCTCGTGATTGGTCGACCAACTGGTTGACTTATGGCTCGTTGAACCCACCATCAACCAACGTCACAAAATAATTGCCAGAGTTATCAGCTCATGTGGGCAATTAAGGACTGAAAAATATAATGTTCGTTCAGTTCACTTTGTGGTGTTCAAAATTTGTCGTACAAATCCACATGAAAAACAAAATATATATAAAATATCAAAACGATGATGTTGTATAGAGTACAAAAGCGAATGAATCTGATCCATCAAAGAGTACTACAACTTAGGAACACGTTTTATTCCCATGGAATTGACGTGCCCTTCATGCTTATCTTGTCGTAATGCTTTAGTGAGAGGATCTCGCTATGTTATTATCTCGTAGCAATCTTTTCTATCACTACTTCCTTTTGCTCCACGTAATCTCCGATTAGATGAGCTTTCCGTTGTACATGTCTAGACTTGTTGCTAGACTTTGGCTCCTTAGCTTGGAAGATGGCACCACTATTGTCGCAATAGATGGTGATCGGGTCATTCGAACTAGGCACTACAGATAGCCCATGTAAGAATTGACGCATCCATATCGCTTCCTTCGTAGCTTCAGACGCGGCATAGTACTCGGACTCGGTCGTAGAATCTGCTGTAATAACAGTTTGTTTCGAACTCTTCCACCGATGCAGCGCCATTAAGAGTAAAAACGAATCCAGACCGAGATTTCGAGTCATCTCGATCCGTTTGGAAGCTAGCATCTGCACAGAATCGGTTGCGCATAGCGTTTGAGAGCCTCCATAAGTCAATGCCCAATCTTTAGTCCTCCGAAGGTACTTAAGAATGTTCTTGACAGCCAACCAATGTGGTTCACCTGGTTCTTGTTGGAATCGACTTGTCATACTCAATGCATATGCCACGCCTGGGACGTGTGCATATCATGGCATACATGATTGATCCTATAGCCGAAGCATAAGGGATCCGTGTCATGCGCTCTTTCTCTTCCGGTGTCTCGGTGCCTCGAGACGGCTCAAATGCACCCCTGGAGCCATAGGAAGGAACCCCTTCTTGGAGTTAGTCATACTTGAATCTCTCTAGGACTTTGTCTATGTAAGACTCTGATCGAGAGATAACATCCGTCGTGATCTATCTCGATAGATACGGATGCCTAGAATTCTTTGTGCCTCTCCCAGATCTTTCATCTGGAAATGGTTTTTCAACCATACTTTCACCGAAGTTAAGAGAGGTATGTCATTCCCAATCAGGAGTATGTCGTCAACATACAATATTAGGAAGACAATCTTGCTCCCACTCGACTTGATATATAGACATGGTTCCTCGACCGATCGAGTAAATCCATTTTCTTTTATCACTTGGTCGAAGCGATGATTCCAACTCCTTGATGCTTGCTTAAGTCCATAAATGGAACGCTTAAGCTTGCACACTTTCTTAAGATGTTCAGGATCGATGAAACCTTCGGGTTGTACCATGTACAACTCTTCCTCCAAAAAGCCGTTTAAGAAGGCGGTTTTCACATCCATTTGCCAAATTTCATAGTCATGAAAAGCGGCAATCGCTAAGATAATCCGAATGGAACGCAGCATGACTACGGGTGCAAAAATCTCATCGTAGTGCAAACCTGGCACTTGGGTGAAACCTTTAGCAACTAGTCGTGCTTTGTAGATATCTTGCTGACCTTCCACAGAATGCTTTATCTTGTAAAGCCATTTGCATTGAAGGGGACGAACCTTAGCAGGTAAGTCAACAAGATCCCACACGTTGTTCTCATACATGGAGTCCATCTCGGATTGCATGGCCTCAAGCCATAGCTTTGAGTCAGAACTAGTCATGGCACCTTTATAGGTTGCGGGTTCACTACTCGTTAGGAGTAGAACGTCATCTATGTCATGTTCCTCGACCATACCAATGTATCTGTCTGGAGGAATAGAGACTCTTCCCGACCTCCTAGGTTCCTCAGGAATGTGAAACGCAGCCGGGATTGAAGGAATAGGTTCCTCCAATAGTTGCTCGGTATTTGGTTCTGGAATCTCCGACAGGTCGAAGGTTCTATCACTTTTTGCATTCTCGAGAAATTCCTTCTCTAAGAATGTCGCACTAGCCGCAACAAAAACGCGTTGTTCGGTTGGCGAATAGAAGTAATGACCACGTGTTCCTTTAGGATAACCTATAAAGTATGTCTTGACCGATCGCGGGCCGAGCTTATCCTCGTGTCTCCACTTGACATAAGCCTCGCAGCCCCAAACCCGTATAAAGGACAAGTTAGGGACCGTTCCCTTCCATAGTTCATATGGAGTCTTGTCAACAGCTTTAGACGGACTTCGGTTAAGTATTTAGAGCGGCCGACATAAGAGCATAACCCCATAACGAATCGGTAAAACCGTGTGACTCATCATGGATCGAACCATATCAAGTAGTGTTCGATTTCTCCGTTCGGACACACCATTCAATTGAGGTGTTCCGGTGGAGTTAAGCGTAAGGCAATCCCACCGTCTTTGAGGTGTTGATCAAACTCGTGAGAAAGATACTCGCCACCACGATCCGAACGCAGTGTTTTTATCTTTCTACCCAATAGGTTCAGTACCCTATTTTGGTATTCCTTGAATTTCTCAAAGGATTCACTTTTGTGCTTCATTAAGTAGACATAGCCATATCTACTCAAATCGTCCGTGAAAGTGATGAAATACCTATAGCCTTCTCGTGCGGTGATTGACATAGGACCACATACATCCGTGTGTATGAGCCCTAATAGGTCGGTCAGCGCGCATTCCAACACCTTTGAAGGAAATCCGAGTCATCTTACCGATGAGACATGATTCACACGTGCCAAATGATTGAAAATCAAAGGCCGAGATAGCTCCATGTTTGATGAGCTGTTTTACGCGTTTCTCATTAATGTGTCCCATACGGGAGTGCCATAGATACGTTTGATCTTTGTCACCAACCTTTAACTTTTTATTCATTACGTGTAATATTTCATTGGTCTGATCTAAAACATAAATTCCGTTCATGGAAACTGCCTTGCAGTAAATCATATCGTGTAATGAGAAAATGCAAGCATTGTTTTCTATTACAAATGAAAAACCAAGTTTATCAAGCGCAGAAACTTAAATAATGTTTTTGGAAAGACTAGGTACATAATAGCAGTCATATAATGACAACTCAAATCCGCTAGGAAGCTGGATCACATATGTCCCCTTGGAGATGGCGGCTACTCTTGCTCCATTCCCGACACGCAGTCCACCTCACCCTTTACGAGGGGTTCGATGTTTCGGAGCCCTGCACATGATTACACAGATGAGAACCACAACCGGTATCAAGTACCCAAGTTCCGTAACTTGCGTGGTTAATCTCAATCATATGAATAAAAGTAGAAGAGAGAGAACACATACCAACAAAGGTTTAACACGACCTGCCTTTAAGTCCTCATGATAAACAGGACATGTGCGTCTCCAATGCCCGGTCTTGTGGCAATGATGGCATTCCATGTTTTCACTCTTGCTCTTTGTCATGCCCGATGAGTTGCTCGCCTCACCAGGACCACTCTTACCTGAACCCGACTTCTTGAACTTCGCCTTACCTCTTTGTTAGGTTTGCCGGAGCTTTGCCCTTACCTTTCCCTTTGTTTGACACAACGAGAACATCCTGTTTCGAGCTCCCACTGAACTTCATGTCCTTCTCGGTGTGTACGAGGAGGGAGTGCAATTCATGGGGAGTTTTCTTCAAATCATTCATATAGTAATTCGCTCTGAATTGCGAATAACCATCGTGGAGTGAGTGAAGAATACGGTCGATAACAATATTCTCGCTGATGTTACAGTTAAAGGTCTCCAGTTTCTCGACATTCTCAATCATGCTGAGAATGTGTGGGCTAACCGGTTGGCCCTTCTGGAGTCTCGCATCAAAGAAGCGAGTGGTATGCTCATAGGTCACGATTCTCGGTGCTTTCGAGAATTCCTTAGTGAGCGTGGTGAAAATCTTGTTTGCACCATGGGCTATGAAGCGTTTCTGCAAATTGGGTTCCATTGCAAATATGAGTACGTTTTTAATCGCACCCGCTTCCATACAGAAATCGTTAAACTTGGCGATTTCAGCAGCTCTAGCCGTGGGACCTGGGTTTGCCGGGATGGGCTCCAAGAGATATTTGAGCTTCCCGTCAGCAGCGGCAGCATTCCGTAATGCCGCCTCCCAGTCCGCGAAGTTGGATCCATCATTCTTCATCGAGTAGACCGATTCATCTGATTCATGAAGATCCTAAGCCAGGACTCACGGTCCAATGTGGCACTTGGCATTGGGTTATCACTTGAACCACCATTTGTTGTTTAGCGGTTTAAAAACGTGACTACACTGAAAAAGAAAGAAAAACAAAACGAAATAAGCAACTCATCGAGGTGATTTAAGTCTATTTTAAAATTCATTTTAAACATGTAGACTCTCGCACTTGCATAATTGATCTCCCTCAAGAATGATACAAGTGATCCCAAGACTCAATTTCTGTAAATTGATAAGCCAACTGTTTAGCTAATTCTTCCGGAAGAACTCTTGGTCGATAGATTTCCGTAAATCCTATCTATAGTCCACCATAGTCACAGGATCGTACGAGTGACCATAGTGTTGAGATAAAATAGGTCAATCGGTTCCAACTTACCCGACGTAGAAGGGGTCATATTATGCCTACCGACGAAAAAGGGATTCATTGGAGTTTGACCTATAAAGACCGTTCTCAATTTTTGTTTATACGAGGAAGATCCCATCAACTTAATTATAATTCATTTTAAGTGAACGAATAACTAGCGTCTGCATGAATGAATCAATTTAGATGACGGCTTAGCATGATCGTGTGACATACGAATGTCAATGAAAACTAACTCGTGACCTCTATATGTGTCAGTTTTCATGCAATAATTAGGTGGTTTGGTTTTTAGGCGGAATATGATGCATATTATCGTTACGAAAAATAAATAAAGGAATGCAATACGTAAATAAGAAGGTCCTAGTGTGGCCTATCCTAGTAAAAGAACATAATACAACTTTGGAATCCATCGTTGGACCCGAAAAGCTTGTCTTGATGTTCCATCTTGATCCAAGTAGCGGGAGTGAGCATCTGGTCTCCATCTTTGGTCTTCTCAAAAATTACAATTAAAATTACAAAATATAAACCTATTTACATTTTAATTAAAACTGTAATTACAAGTGAAAAATCCAAAACGGAGATACAAGATCTCAAAATACAACCAAGACCGTGTTCCATCATTACGGTAACACGTTCTACTAAGGCCACACTAAGTTACAACCGTTTGTAAAATTAAATACGTAATAAAAGGCATTCACGGCATTCATAAATTAACGATAAATAAAAATGCATCAACTAAAAACAAATTCATTCGTGACATAATTCCGTAATTATGTTAAATTTATCCAAACCACCTTTTAATGATTAAAATTCATGTGATAAAACCGCTTCTATCATTTAATTTTAATCCATTACAATCCGTCATTTTAAAGACGCTTTAAAACAACTATATGGTACGTGAGTGAACCGATTCACTATTAAGCGAGTGTACTATATCCGTATAAAGTACATATTGAAGCCAAAAGAAAATTTAAATCAAAAGAAACAAATTTTCAAAGCTGTTAAAGACGAAATCCCTCGATCCAGGGACACAAGTGCTCGATCGAGGAACTAAAGGGCTCGATCGACTGAACTGCAAGTCGATCGAGGGGTATGCTAATCAGGGAGTACTCGATCGACTAAACTGGAGGTCGATCGAGAACTTATATCAGCAAATCTACTCGATCGAGTACGAGGACAACTCGATCGAGTAGTAGGGTTTAGAAAGGGGTCGATCGAGTACAACAGGGACTCGATCGAGCAAAAATAAGACATAAAACCCACTCGATCGATTAAAACTTGGTCGATCGAGTGCAAAAACCTCTGAAAACTTCAAACCCTCGTGAAACAGTTTTGGCGAGACAAAATGAACGCAATTTTGATCAAAACTGATTGAAAACAAAATCTAACAATTGACAAAAACTTGACATGTTGCTATAATCTCCGTATAAAATAACAACAAGTAAAAACAACAAGAAATTTGAAACAAAACAGCCGTGTAAAACATGGCACGGTTTAGTTTTCGAGACAAAACAACAACAAGAGCAACCGTGTAAACAAGACACGGTTCCCAAAGCAACCAAAAAAACGCAGCAATGAAAAAAAAAATTTCTGCCGAGTAAAAAAAATGGCTGCCGAGACAAATTTTTTAACCAAAATTCATCGTTTCAACAATCGTTTGATGAAAAACACATATAAAAATTTACGTGGCCTCGCTCTGATACCACTTGTAGGGTTAGATCCGTATAAAACCCTTTCTTTATAGGACTATAACGTAAAATTTACATGTGAATATCGTCATAAAACGAAAAACATAAAGAAACGATAAGGAACAAGAAATCAACCTCGGGTCCTTTAAATTTCGGCGTAAAGAACAGAAATCAAAGCAGATTTCCTCCTAATCGTTGCACCCAAGACTTGTCCGAGATATGCCCTTGTGCTAGAACAGTGTTCTCCGATTGCCTTGCAATATTGGGAGAACTGATGTGAGTTTTTCACTGGATGAGAGATCCGAATTTCGAGAGGCACTGTTCTCGAAACCCTAATTTCTTTTGGTAAATGATGATTAGGTTAGACAATAGGAGAAGCTCCCCTTATGTCTTTGGATGGCTCGGCCAAACCGTGGAGAGGGAGCCTCATGGGCTTTTTAATTTCCTCTTCACTTAAGCTCGTGATCCGGTCCATAGCTCGCTAAGTGTATACGACGTGGTCTGATTATAAACTGTTATCGGTTATCGGAGATTAAGGCATCAGCTAATAATACGGGTTAGCTGAATTATTAATACGTGTCCGACAAAAACAGTATTGTATAATTTATTCAATATACATTAATTAAATATAAAACGCTTATATTTAATTTTACGAATTAACTGGTTAATTCGCCTTAGCTCATGATATTTAATCCGTATTAAATATAATATCTCAACATCACATATTTGACTAATTACTTAGTCAAATAACTCGGACTAACTGGTTAGTCAATTTTGGCATCTACATGACAGTATTTTCATACTGTCACGTCTCTCGAACGTATCCTATAGGTGTGACTTTTAGGGACCAGTTGATCACCGCCATCTGTATGACAATAACGTCAAACTTATCTAGCAAGCCAACCGTTATTGATAAACGTGGATCAACTGATAATAATACCAAAGTATGCCCTTTGATCCTTTTAGAGGTTTATAAGTCCTTGCACTAACTGTTAAGGACACCAACCCCAACGCGATTTCGCACCTTGCTTGAACGAGGGACGTGATCCTAAGTTTAAGTCGGATTGTTTGACGAGTATCAAACAATTCACCCATTGGCGTAGCTATAGGTCTAGCTACGACAAATATCCCTTCCTTTTCATTCAAATCTCACTACAAATATACGGATTGATCGGGTTGCACCTAGTGCATTCGGATCCTTCGTCTATTTGCTAGTACAAGTTAAGACTTCCGCTTGCGATTCACATCATAACTCCGGTCAGACAGTTGTTCTCCAGATCGAGGAAACCACTCACGATATGATCAAATGTAAGTACGACCTGCAAGACACCTTGCATTGAGTGGGAGATAGTAATAGGACAAGAGAATTGGTGACGCACACTTGTCGCGGACAAGTGAGAGATTGTTGGAGTATGTGTCCTCGACAATATTGCGATCACATGTTTAAATCTCATATTAAGAATACTTAAGGGAATGTAACATTTTATTGTCAACTGATCCACATTAATCGGTAATGATTGGCTGACTAGAGTTTGACATTACTGTCGTGCGACGGTGGTGATCAGTTGATCCCTTAAGGTCATACCTCTAAGGAATCATTCTTAATTGACAAATTAATTAATTGTATGACGATACAAGTTAATTAATTCCTTAAAATTGAACGAATGATTTTGTGAGTTATAATACGTATCTTATTGTAATTTGATTAAATAAGATTTGTGATAAGTATTTAAATTGTTTTATTACTTAAGGTTTATTTATTGTTTATGAAACAATTGAAATAAGAATGAATTATTTATTATAAATACAAGTAGTTGTGATTTATAATTATATGACCCATTTTAAGTAATAGTAATTGTGAATTACTAGTTCATTTTTATATGTGATTTATTTTGTTTATGTAATGATTTTTTTAATTTGTTAAAAACTGCATTATTTAAACAACATGTCAAGTAACATGTCAAATATGTCACACAATACATATTAACAAATTGACAAACTTAAAATGGACCCATTTTAATATGGGTGAGCCGTGTAATATGGGAAGAGAGGATTATTGTGCATTAATCAATTAATTAGTGGGATACATGATCATTGCCTACTAATTATTGCCTTGCATACCTATTGTTCTTGTGAAGAGCAACTACAAAATCTATTGGGCACTCTTCTCCCTCCCTCTACCCGGCCACCCTAGAGAAGAGAAAGGTTTCTCTTCTTATTTTTAGACTAATTCATTCTAATAATATTCATTTACTTGAATACAACTTTATCTCTCTACTTCTTCTTGTTGAACAAAACATAAACTCTCACAAAATCACTAATATTATTCTCTTAATACTAGAAGTAGTATACTTATAATATTAGTAGTATTTTTAAGGGTACAAATATTAATTCTAGTAATCAAATTAATATTTGTATTACGGAGGTTTTCTTGGTAAAATCCTTGAGGAGAGATTCTAAATTGAATCTTGTTCATCCATTAGGAAAGCTCAAGAACTAAGTAAGGTAGGAGACCTTACTAGTGCCCTAATAGCCGAAAATACATATGTAAGAAACCGATTTTTCTTCACTCTTGTATTTTGTTTTGCATGCATAAGATCTAGAATTAATTTTATGATTAAATTAATTTATCGCATAATCAATATGTAAACTTTTGAGATTAACGAATCCCTACAACATACTCGATCGAGTATGAGTTACTCGATCGAGTAAGCCACAAACTCGATCGAGTACCCCAACTTCAAAACCTGCCCAGATCTGACATAAAACGTACTCGATCGAGTAACATATGTACTCGGTTGAGTACCAGACCCTCGATCGGGGGCTCCCCTTACTCGATCGAGTAGCACGACTCTAGTAGCTACTGCCAAACGTATACACATACCCACTCGATCGAGCTCAGCATACTCGATCGAGTCCACCCTACTCGATCAAGTTCCCTCCCACTCGATCGAGTCATGCACACGCACTATACTACCCGCATGCCTTTAGTATATAACTTTATGTAAAATCAAAATCATGTATAAATCATATCACTTTCCCTAATCACATGTTACAAGTATAGCCACATTGTAAATTCACTTCCATCATACAAACATGCTTAAACCATAAATCATATTACCATGCAACAATTACTTTTCATCTTTTCCACCACATCATCCATTAAACCACATACTCATCCAACACATTCATATGAACAATAGTAAGAAAATAGCGATCCCATGACACCCCATAGTGATCAGTTCAAAGTTGTAGGACGAGTCTGCAACTTTAGGACGTCTCCCAAGCCTTTGCATTAGCTCCTAACAACTCCTACCCGGGTTCATTTTAATTTGACTCTATACATTCATTGGGTTCATTAGTTAGAGGTTCTAAAATCGTCACTTTGATACCACTTTATAACACCCCCATACACCAAGGTGCCTTACCAAGACCACCTAGAGCATGAGAATGCTATCATCTCGGTTATTCGAGCCATAGTAATCAAAAGTGATCATCCAGAAACGTACTTTAAGTAAATAAGTTTAAAGTGATTACATCAAAACCAAAACTGAAAAGTATGATACAACAGTTCCAAACCAAAAACCAATTAAAGTAACAAATGTTATGACACAACAGCGAAAGACTACTATTCTGACTCGTTGTGACTCCATCCCCAGGTAATCCCGCGCGCATCTGAGATATACCTGCTAAATAACTGCTCACAATCTCTGAATAGATCACCATAGTTTTCAAAACATTAAACAGGGTTAGTTACTGCATAAACAGTATAAGATAATACAACAGACAGATAGACAAACACAATACTCCAACACCGTCATATCACCAATCTTCTGAATACACACTAAAGTGTGTTGCCCTGCCAGAATATCCATCGCAACAGATATTCCACACCGTCAGTGGGGGACCGCAACCGTTCCCACCTAGGCCCCGCTCATCTCCATCGAGTGAATAACCCATGTTCCTTAATGTGCATATCTCCCTTGTGACAGGAACCACAAGGGGAGAATCAAGGGCGTGAAGCCACTCCCGCAAGTAACTCCACTCAGCCGAGGGCGCACTGCGCGAACCACATACAAATCACAATCCAATCACAATACCAATGTAAAGAATGCCAAAAACCAATTACGATATAATCAACATGCCAATCAACCAACAACCATCTTATAATATTTACACAATAACTAAGTTAGGAAACCCTACCTGAAATGAAATCACCAATATCAATCACAAGCAACGGATCAAAAGCGTTCCTCTACGAAATCACCTCCTATAATAAAATAATCATACAATTACCATCTATAATCACAACAATCCCAATAATCCCCAATTCACCCAATTAGGGTTTAAACAATATTAATCAAATGACATAAAATCGGTACAAAGGTCTTACTCACAATACGACGATCTCAACGGTATAAAGAACTCCGAAATCCGACAACTCTAGCCCTTAGATTTGATAGCAATGAGAGAAAAGAACTTACGTTGTTTTGTTTTCTTTTGTAAAAAGGTTTAGAATGAGGTAAAAAGTAAAAGAAACTGACGAATTCACTTTATATAACTTTTCACGCATTGCTATCAAACCCGGCCAAAAACACGTATAACTCGATATACTCGATCGAGTAAATAAGGAACTCGATCGAGTACCGCGTACTCGATCGAGTTACCCCTACTCGATCGAGTACCCATCAGGCAGAACATAATCCAGAATGCAAAACTAACCTACTCGATAGAGTACCCAACAGCTCATAAATCTGAGGTATTACAGAGATGGCCTGGAACTGTTTCCTCCTTGGTTGTTGCTTTTTTTGCTGGATCTCTCGTATCCTGCTCCATTGACTGACACATCTGACTTGAAGCTTTTGTCCTTTTCTAGTCTGATATAACCCAGTGCTTTCGCCTGAACTTCCTCAAAAGTATGGCAAGGATGCATGGTTAGTTCGTCATAGAGTTCACTACTTGGTGACAATCCTTGCCTGAATGCTTCCATGGTTGTCCCAACGTCACACCTTGGAATAAACACTTTCTCTTTGTTTAATCTTGTCAGGAATGCCTTGAGTGTCTCCTCTGGTTTTTGTGTAATCTAATACAAGTCACTGGATCTCTTTTCAAGCTCTCTACTGCTGGCGAATTGTTAGTTGAATTAATTTATCAGGTCAGCAAAGAATCTGATGCTCCCATTTGGCAGGTTGATGTACAACTGCAAGGCTAGTCCAGTCAAGGTTATGTCAAAGCCTTTGCACATGCATACTTGTCTGAGCTCACTTGGTACAGATGCAGCAAACATTCTTTGTTTATAAAAGGCTACATGATTTTGTGGATCTGTAGTTCCATCATAGCTTCTCATTGATGGGACCACGAACTTCTTTGGCATGTCCACCTTAGCTATCTCATCTGCGAAGGGTGAATCAGCATAACTTTCAGGGTTGACTTCCTCTATGCTGGTTGGTACTCCAGGAATTTTCTTGAATTTGTCATGAAGTTTTTGGATCTCCTGAACCACAGCCATCATTATTGCTGCACCCGTCTTGTCAGGATTGATACGTGTCTTTTATATGATGTTTTACATCCCATTTTACACGCATTTCAGAGCTCATTCATGTAGTTTATGCTACATTTCTCCCTATTTCCGTCTACTTCCGTATTTTTGTACATTATTGCAGAAATGTGAAGAATCCAGCGGAAATCGAGCTAAATCCGTCCCCGAGTATCCTGCATTTCATATGAGGTGAAGTATTCACCTGAGGAACGAACTTGGTGCGCAATTCAAGGCCCAAAAGACAAGTCCACGAGTTTATAGAAGTCAAGTAGCAGCTCAGCGATCGATCGACCACGCCATCGATCGATCGACCAACCATCGGTTCGAAGCTACATTTTTCATCAGTAGACCGATCGATCGACCAGTCCTAGCAGTCGATCGACCAAATTGCTATTCCAGACGAGAATTAAAAAACCGTGAATCTTGAAAGCCCAAAGTTATGTTAGGTTTAGGAAATAAAGTTACGTTAGTTGCTATATAATGTAACCTAGAACATCAAGTTATTGAGGCAGTTTAGATCGATGTTTTTATCATTCAGTTTTACTAGTTCAATAATCAGTAATTTAGGGTTCTTAATTTTGTTCTATACAAAATCGGTTTTCGGATCTTTCTTCTGAAATTTCGTTCGGTACTATTCTGTTCTTATTTCAGTTTATTGCTTTATTATTGTTCATAGATATAGAATTGCTAGTTAGTATCCCTAAAGCCAATTTATCGTTTTATGTTAATTGTTTATCCTACCGCTTTAATTATGAATTCAGTACTTTTATACCCTAGTATTATTGTTGTTATCACTTTCAACATTAGTAGCTAAATCAATTGTGCTAGGATCTAGGCGAATTATGGCGTAGGCGGCGTAGTATTAAATTGGACTGAATCGCGTGTCAGTCGATCGACTGCCTTACCTGGTCGATCGACTGACCACGTGAGGTTACCCTTCGTTTTAATTGATTTTAATGTTGTATTTAACGAATCGAATGCATGCGACCAGTTAGATGCTTAATTTATGACTGACCCATTAGATCGAAAGATAGGGACAGTTGTTAGACCACCAATTAAAATGACTAAACTGTGCTGAGATCGAAAGATAAGTATAGTTTAGACCGTTAGTCACTTTTCAGGACGAGAGTCAGTATTAGTGATATTAGGGACTTATAGCGAGATCGAAAGATGCTATCTGTTAAGAGTGGACCGAGAGGACCTCTTGTTTTCCCGCCTCACCTGTGTTTGATTCAGACTGACTTAGTATGCTGCCGCCGAAGCTGTAATAAACCGACTATCCTAGTGCCCCTTCTTTATCTGTTTAATCCGTCTTTTAGTTTACTATCTTTATTTATTCTTAGCTATAGACCAATTCAACTCAACCCCCACAATTGTTACCTTAGACTATAATTAGACAGCTAGAAATTACGTCTGCCTCCTTGTGGTTCGACCCTGTTACCACTAGCCTAGGTTAGTCTTAATTGGAAATTATAAATTTTATTTTTGGTACTCACAACGACGGGTATCAAGGATTACCATCCAATTTCATCAGGGATATCATCTGCATCTGAGTCAAGGTTTGCGCCCTTATTCTTTGAAGGACTAGGACTTCCAAAGTTTGAGAAGTCAATGTTGCCGATGATGGAGGGAAATGGTGTTCCCGGATGGGTTTTGGAATTGGAACATGATGGTTTGTTTTCTAATTTCTGCTTCAGGCTGGACTCAGATTCTTTTAACTTCTGGACCTCTACCTTAGCCTGAGCCACGTTCTCCTTCAGGGCCTCCATCTCCAACAATTGTTGCTTGCCTGCGGTTAGCTGTTGTTCAATACTGTCGCATGTCATTTTTGTGGGATTTGGGGATTTGTTTATGAATGGCTTTTGATTATTTTTTAGCTAGATGCCCCACGGTGGGCGCCAATTATTTAAGCAAGATTTCACGCAGGGGAGATGGTCTTGCCAGGGATTTATAGTGCAGGGTGATCTAGCTCGAATTCTATGCCTGATTGATTGATACTAATTACAATGACGATAAAATGAAAATAACACAAATATTAATACGTGGAAAACCCTTTGCAATGGGAAAAAACCACGGGCATCAAGCCAGGAAGGGATTTTACTATGATTTTTATGATAATTCTAAGTACAATAGGTGTGAGTAATGCAAGAATAAGAGTAGGAGTATATGAGTCATGTTGTCTTTGTTTCTGATCTTTCTGCTTCTATATATATAGTAGCTCTTTGAGGATCAAACGGCTCTTTGCTACGAATATGGTTAACGTTGCTAAATAGTGGGCTACGTGCCCTATTATTCCGGTTGACTCATTCTTCTTCCCGCCGTTGCTTCTACATCTTTTATGGTTTGTTGATTATGCTCCCTCCTTTGTAGCCTTCGTGGACTTAGCTCTCCATGAAAATAGGAACCGACTTTCATTGTTTGTTATACTTCATATTCGTAGTATCCAATGTAGACTATGCTGAAATGTAATCAGGCCAAGGCATTTTAGGTTTCCTGATCTGATATCCCTCTCCTGGATGGTGCATGCTTGGTACAAGGATGTTGCTATTGTTGCCCATGTCAGGCATTATAAGGCTGAACGTTTCCTGGTCAGGCACGATTTATCCTGGCTCAACAACCAACATATTTTAATAAGTAGAATTAGTTAAAATTTTCGGTAATTAGTTGATTATAAATGATACTTGCTCCGTGTATTATTATTTTCTTTGTAAAATGAATTAATTTCATTCCCTATTTTAGAATATGTCAATCAATATGGTGATGTAAGGCTTGCTCTTTTAGACTTAACTTTTTCGGACTGTATTTATAAGAGCATAATTTTTCTGAATTGAATTTATAGAAGCTTAGCTGCACTTATAAGAGCTTAACTTTTCTAAACTAACGTATAAAAACTGAACTTATAGAAAAATGGATATGAGCTTAACATATAAGAGATCAACATATTTAGATTGGTTAGTAAACTAACAAGCGTAACTATTACTGATATTTGCTTGATAGGTCAAAGGACAATGTAGTGCAAGGAAAAAAAAATAAGCTTGCTCACTCGGATATATATATATATATATATATATATATATATATATATATATATATATCAATATTATCAAGAGTGAAGAGAATCATTAGTGTTAGACATTAAATGCTTAATTAATAGTGTTATAATTCTTCATTTGTTTGTATTTACCATACAATTCATTTAAGTTCATTTTCAAGTACAAAATTTCTCATGTAATAATATAAATCATCGGTATATAATAATGTTATAACATCTATGTATACAATATTGTAATCATAAAATTTGTATAATTATATTATTTATATATGACTTTGTAACTTTGTACGGGTTCAAAATTCTTACTATAAATAAGGTCTCATGTATTCATATAAGGTCAATAACGGTTATCACTTATCAATAATATAATACTTATAAAATCTATCAGTTTCTTTAATGAAAATATTATTTTAAAATACGAATTGATTTGTAGCTCTAGTTTTTTTTTTTTTTTTTTTTTTTTGGCAGCAAGTTGTAGCTCAAGTTATGTATGGATGGAATGAACTTTTTAAAAGTATGACCTACTTAGTGGCGGATTTCAGTACAGTTGGGCATGGGCCTGGGCCCGGCCCACCCTAAAGTTTGGGCGTAATTTCGTAACTAACGAGGCCTCGTATGCTATTTAACCAAAAAATATTGATGGCCCACCATACAATTGTTAGTTACGGAGTAGCTTTTAGATATAAAGAAAAAAAGAAAGGCAATTGAAAAGTTGTCAGACCCTCATACCTCCAATTCGGCAAGAGACTTAGATTAGTAGTACTTGATTAAAATAATTGATTGATCAGTAGGTTTATTGATTGTCAATTTGTCATTCAGTTTGTTTTTGCTAGTTCTCGTATTCCAAGGTTCTTGTAATTTACTACACAAATTTATCTTTTCAGTGGTATATTCTTTAATATTTATACATCGTTTTATTCATTGTGTGCTTATTTAGGATTATATTATTCGTTTTAAACTTAGAACGGGTCAAGTATCATAACACTTGTATATATAAGACAAACGATATGATACTTGACCTGTTTTAAGCTTAAGACGGATAATATTGTCTGAGAAACTTATTGTTTATTCATATATTCTAAGTTTCTCACTGTGATTTGTATTATTATGTTAGATTACTTGAAATTTCTCAAGAGTTCGTTTAAGAGAGAAATGGTGAAATCTTCTAGTATAAAATCTATTGGTGATGATTTCAAATCGCTTAATGATCCTCGAGTGTTATTTAGTGCATAAGATTAATAATTTTTTCCATAGATATTCTTACTTTAAGAGGTCGAGTTACATATACTTTTTTAGTCTATTTAATATAGATACTAGTTTACACCCCATGCAATAAATGTACGGTATATAGAGTTTTTTAGTTTTAGCATTGAGTGATGTGCTGAAATGTAGTTTAAACAAGTTATTTTTTATACCACAAAGCTAGTAATTTTAATTTAAATTCTCTTAATTTTTTTGTCACGAAATTAATAATAGCGATTTACAGTTTTGTTTTATATGTAGTATGAGTCAAGCCGTTCTCAAATAATAGCATCAATAAAAATTTAGCAAATTATAATTTTATATAATTATTTATATTTTAATTAAGAGATTATAGTTTAGAGATTAGTGAAAATAATATAATTTGATGAAAAGATTAATTTTAATAAAAACATAATTTAATGAAATAAAATATAATTATTAGTTTCTTTATTTAGTAAATGGCCTTAATTGTAATTATCTTCCTTATTTAAGAAAATGCTTTTTGGAGGGAAAAGGTATAGATCCATCTATTCTTTTAATAGATAGGGGAAGCCAGATTTTTTTTACATCTAAAATATGTTGCAATTTTTTTTTTCCCGACCCACCCTCTAAAATTTTTGAAGATCCGCCACTGGACCTACTTCTATGGTTAATTCACTTAAAATGGAAAGAAAATCAAATGATATTATTTTATTCTTTTCGTTCCGGTCAATTGTTATCATTTATTTTTTGGGCACTATTCATGAAGGAAGAGGATCTTTAGAATAATTTTCAATAAATAACAGAAAATATGGTCATGAAGGATATCTTGGTTGATTTGTCTTAATGCATATATTAAGAATATCAAAATTTTATAATTTTTATACTTATTTAAGTAAAGATATTTACGAAATAAAATAAGTATCGACAAACGTGCAAAGACAAATGATAACAATTGATCGGGACAGAGGGAATACTATATAGGGGATGAATGAACATAGACTACATAGCCCTTAATATGCCTAAGACTGGCCTAAACAACACTCAACAAGAGCACAAATTCTCATTATAGACGGACATTATCCGTCTATAGCATGTCCCTCTCACAAATTAAAATGGGTAGTGTAAGTGGGTGGGAATGGATACTCCCACTTACACTACCCACTTTAATTTGTGAGAGAGACACTTGTTTTGGTGATTTTTACCGGATTAGATTGTATGAGGTCAATGCGGTCTTACTCGTTGCGTATTGTTTGTATGATTGTATTCAATGCTAAATAAAGGAATTAAATGCGTTAACAAGGATTGACACGTAAGATTTGGTGACGCGGAAAACCCAATGTGGGAAACAACCGCGGGAAGGGACGGTACCCTTCTAAATATTGCACTAGCTCGTTAATTGGGGAATGAGTACAAAGGAGGCGGAATGTAATCTAGCTAGCACAATGTATTTTGCGTGAGATCTTAAATGTACTTTCTTGATTACTCCTTTGGCTATTTATAGGGTAAGAACCCTAGATATGTCCTACCTCGTGTATGGAAAGGAATATTACTTCTATTACAACTCTTTCCATAACGGGCCATCTCCCTCCATTCTCCCTGATCTCCCTGATTTCTCCCTAAAATCTCCCTGAAGGCTTTCCAAAATGCGGGACTCTTCTATCAATGGGCTTCTTCATTTTCACTCGTCTCCTGGCCCAACTCCTTAGGCGGATCCTTCCTCGCACCCGGACCCCTCTCGCTTGTTCTTTCTCCACGGCCCAACTCTTCAACAGGATTAAGTGGACTTGCCCCATAAGGCCAATATGCAGATTTTGGCCCAAACAGTTTTCCCCTAATTCCTTGTGAGCTACGTCTCGAGGCGTCGAATAAGGAATTACGTATCTATTTTGAAAACAACTTGCGCCGTCTTTTGCACTCCTTCCTGCATACTCATCATTGCTCTTGTCCCCTTACTCCCTCATTTCTCGCGCTTTCCCTCTCTCTCTTCCTTTATAACCTCAACCCCCCACCCCCACTTCATTAACTCAAACTTAAACCCTACCATCTTTCCAAAACCCTTCTCCTCCCTTTTACTCCTTCGTTGGACTTCGTCTCTCCCGCCGCCACCTTCGCCGCCATTTTCCAGGTATTTTTCTTGCACATTTTCTTTAACCCCTTTTTTCTCTCTCCTCCAACCATGGGCAAAACTCGACACACTGCTTCAACTTCCGCTCCAATCAACCAAAACCCGGACCCCGTCTTCCCTTCCTGGAATCTTTTTGTTCACCCCCATGATTGTAATTCTGCTTTGACTACCGCCGACATCTCGTTGAATAAAGGTTTGCTTGGTCTTGGCGATGGGGTCGAAATAGTGATCCCTGAACCAGGCCAAAAGGCAGATGCTGCTCGGCCGGGTTGGGTTTGTTTTTACCTCTACCCGTTTAGATATGGTCTTCGCTTTCCTTTCCCAAAACTTATGCAAGACTTTCTTCGCACCAACAATTTTGCCATGGCACAAATTTCTGCCAATATCTGGAGGGTTCTCCTCTACTCCCTGACTGCTAGTCAGAATACCAGCGGCTCAATCTCCCTGGGCGAGATAGCCCATGTGTACCAGATCCGGTCCCTGGGAAGAGGCCAGTTTTCTTTCCGGAGCTCTGGAGAGACTCCCTTCAGACACGTGTCGAAGTCCAGGGATGAGAAGTGGTTTGAAGAGTTCTTCTATGTGAGGAAGGCTTCCATCCAGCCGCCTGCTGACTACATCTTCGAGGACTGGATTATTACCTCGAGTAAGTAGTTCTCCTGACGCCTGAATCGTCCACCTTAATGCTTACTGGCTTACTTCTTCCTTTCGTGCAGGTCCCTACTTTCTGACTCGTCAAGGTGACCCTGCGGCTGCTCGCAACAAGCTATTCTGCATCTCTGAGTCTGAGAGAAGGTTCCCTGATCTGCTTCCTGGTTTCTCTCCTGCTTCTTCCTCCAACCCGCTGCAATCCGCCCACAGCATATCTTCTGGTAAGTCACTTCGTATTTTCTTTGGTTACACGTACTCTTGCTGCTTGTCAGGTGCTTTTGACATCTGAATTCCTGGCTGCCTGCAGGTTCAAAAGTTGACTCTTTGGAGGCCATCCTCCAGAGTGCTAAAAGAAAGAGATCTGCTGCGAGTCCTGAGGCAGCCTCTGCCTCTAAGAGGAGTGCACATACTGCATCCTTCCAGTCTCCTCCTACCCGTTCCAGCATCATGCATTCTGAACCTTGAGAAGTTAGCCCGTTGTCTCGACATCCTCCTACTCCTCCTGCTAGCCCTGCTACTGCTAGTGGTGGCATCATCGCCCACTTCCCTGATGGTTTTGGGAATATTGACAAGGTGCCCTATTGGCCTGAAATCGACCAGATCCTCTTCCCTTCCACAGTGGAAGCTTTCTCATATTTTTCCCCCAGAAGAGATGGCTGAGAATGACGTGCATAATGCCTTCATGGTGAGTGTCCTTTTTCTGTTGCTTGTTCTCAACCCCTTTTCTTCAAAAATGACAAGCCTGCTAATTCTCCGTTTTTCCGCTTGCAGGCCTTTCAGTCTGCCTTGTATAACAGGAAGATGATTAATGTGGTCCAGACTACCAGTAGGGCCACCAGTGCTAGAAATCAGGAGCTGACTGGAACTATTGCCGAGCTGGAGCAGCAGCGTGCTGATCTGAGAGGACAGGTGGTGAAGCTGAAAGCCGAGCTTGCTGGAGCCAAGAAGAAGATAAAGGAGGGAGCTTACCAGCTAGCGCGCACACAGGAAGTATGCTCCACCTTCTCTGAATCCCTCAAACGCTCTGAGGAGAGAATCAGCGAGCTGATCACCCTGGCCACCAATATTGTTGCCTATGCTACCTAACAGAGAAAGATCAGTGGAATGCGTGCTGCTCTTGAGGAGGTTCCAACCCAGCAGGCCATCGAGGAGGAGGAGAGGCAGTTGGAGATGCTTTACCCCATCCAACCTGATCTGAGTGTGCTGATGCCCGAGGTTGGCGAGGTGAATTCTCCTGCACTGGCGGAGTAGATGGCTGCTGGAGGTGCTAGCTTATTTCAGGAAGCTGATGTTGCTGAGGGAGCTCAGGAGGCTGCTGTTGCCGAGGACATGCAAGCTGGTCCTGTACCTGAAATGGGAAGTCAACAGGAGGAGGCAGAGAAAGTGCCTGAAGTAGAGGTCATTAATATGACCTAAATTTAAAGTTTTTATTTCCAAGTTTGTTGGATGGCGGTCTGACCCTATGTGGTGCAGACTTGTAAAAAAATTTTAAACATTTTCTTGTTTTTTGGTTTGCCTGCCGCGGTGGCAGTTTGAACTTGGGGCCGTGTTGTGGCCAAATTTTGAAATGCCCCTTGCCTTAGTTTGGCAAGTTTAATTTCCGTTATATCTTGTGTGTTTTGCCTCCTGCTTGTTATGTTGAGCTTAGGAAGCTGCCGTGTCAGCCTGCTTGCTGATTTAGGCAAGTCGTGTCAGCCTGAGAAGGCTGATTTAGACTCAGCTAGCTGCCGTGTCAGTCTGATTCCTGACTTAGGCGTATGCCGCATTGTAGGGGAGGTGGCCGTGTCAACTTTTGAGGCTGATTTAGACCAGTCGTGTCAGCCTGAAGAGGCTGAATTAGACTCAGCTACCTGTCGTGTCAGTCTGATGACTGATTTAGGCGTATGCCGCAATTTGACTACTTAACCTTGTTCATGACGCAAGGTGTGTTCATCATGTTTAAAGCCAACAGGGGCGTACCTTAGGCAAGTTTATCGTCATTCTAGGACCGATGGAACGTTGCAGGATTCTGGTAGCTCAGAGATCCCTGCGCTCCATATATATGTGCATGCATGCTGGGGCCCTGATTAATTGCATTTATTGCGAGCTACTTCCTGGGGGTGGTATCAGGGATAGCTGGATAAGCTTTCAGCTGTTGTAGATACCCAGTATCTGCTGAGACTCCAACAAACACCCGATGATTATCGGACTATAACATGCTTTGGAATCGCGGCGTTTGATCGACAGTTTGTGTACAACTTTACGTCGGAAAACTTAAAATGATTTCGAAAATAAAATATTTCAAAAATACCTGGAGTGTTTAATGCACGACGACGGGGTCGCAATGACACTAACTAGAGTCAAAACCGACACCGGACCAAAAACCGACTCAAAAATTCAAATCCCGACTCCAACAACGACTCAAACCGAGTCAACCACAAAAAACAAACCATTTCAAACCTTATATGCTAAGATTTCCCGTGAATGGTCAAGTACCAAACATATGACTACAAATCCTAGGATAGAACAAATCATGATTGCTCTTGTGTGAAAGCGACAAGACAACTCAAAGACCCGCGACGTGGCTCGCGCCTCTTTGAGCAGCGCAGGTGGCCACGTCGCTCAAAACTCACACAACCACTCATTTTCCTATAAATACCCCTCAAATGCCCCCATTTGAGAACTTACGCGAGTGTCCGCTCCCTCTTTTCTCCCTTAAAATTCTCGACTCGACTTCTTAAGTCACAATCCGACGCATATTTACGACCTACCGATCGTAAATACAAGCCTTACACATTGTTTGGTACCGTCATCGTGCATTAAATCACTTGACCGACCACTTCGACCACTACACCGTCACTAATCTTAAAACACTCTTTTTACTTACCAAAACGGTTTTAAACCGAGTCTTTTCCGACCAAACGAGTTGTTACACTTACGTCGGTCACTCGCCATAACCAAGCATGTAAGTATGAGGGTGTAAAAACCCTTCTTTTATCATGTTTTTATTTGCTTCATGACTACAACATGCTAAAACATGCATAACATGAACCAAAACATGGAATAAACGAGCCAAAACTGATTTTTGGCCTGAGACAGAAGCCCCTTGGTTCGCCGGCTTGCCCGCGCCTCAATGGGGTGTCTAGGTCAGAACTCAACCGTATTTGTTCTCGTCATTTCCCTTTAATCCATTTCCATATTTGTAATCGGTTTTTACCATTTCAAATATTTTTCAAACCTTTTTTATTTCATTTTATTTGTTTTAACCATAAAACATTTTTCACCCTTGGTTCTTCATACCATGACGGTTAAATCCGTGTTTCGGTGATAATATTTGGTTAATAACATTTAAAAGGTATTTTAAAGCCTTTTGTTTCGTTTTTGGGAGGTATTTTAAAGCCTTTCATCTTTTCTTTACACTTTCAAAACAAGCATATTAGTCACCAATACAAAGTCATCCTTGGTTCTACATACCATGCCGGATTTTAACCCAGGTACGATGATGAGTATCGACTAATGATATTCAAATGAACTTAAAATAATTAGTTCATAATTATTTTCAAAACTATTCATGTCAAGTTTGTCAAAGTCGAACCCGACACCGAATATTATCAAATAATATTGATTATTCGAGTCTCGTTCATCAAATCAACAAATCGGGTCAAATACCCATGTTTCAATACGTTTTATAGACGTTTTTCAAAAGGTCGGGACACGGCATACAACCGTTAGTTGACCCGTGCCTAAAACAGGCCTTTCAATTCTCATTCTCAAAACCAGGAGAGGCCCCTTTACATCGCCAACAGGCTCGCGCCTCATATGGTTGCCTGGTGCAGGGTCTGTTCCCCTTCCAGCATTAGTCCAGGACGATCCCGACTCCGGTTAGCCCGGATATAGGTGTAGATACCTCATTTCTGCACCTCCCGCAAACCACCCGGTGATGATTGGACCGCATGTTTGGTACAAGGAACGATTTATAACAATTCGTAAGTTTATCGTCAAGTGATAGCTCAAATACTTGTGTCTACCTCATGGTCATTATCTAGGTGTCATTACGGTCGTTTTGGCAGTAATTAGAGTACATTTGGAGTCCGGGTCAAAAACCGTCTTCATTTCCTAAAATCGTCAAATCCCGAGTCAAAGCAATGGGCTTGTCTACCTAAGGTTAGGATGTCATAAAATGTCATGATTATATCTCATTTTGGGTCCCATGTCATTTCTTTAGGCTAAACTAAAAGTTTACATTACAAAATGTGTATTTCATTTAGGTATAATGATAACCCGACATTTAGGCCCATTTTACGAGGTGATAACGACTTTTTTGGGTCAGCCCTATTTCACAGAAAGTTCTAGATCTTTCTCTTAGCTTTCCAACGCCACCGAAATCACCTTATTCCGAGTCTTGTAGAGAAAGTTATGCCTAAAATACGACAGGCTGTCAAACGCGCTTTCTTGCGCATGAGGAACCCGCTGAGGAAAGGACGCAGCAAGTGTTGCGCCTCTTCCAAGGGACGCAGCACCTGCTGCGCCTTTTTCTCAAGGTTTTCTTTTTGTCCAAGTTTCCGTGTTTAACCTAAGTCGGTTGTTTCCGGATCTTTCTCTCCTTTCCTAATTCCCTCCGTGTGATTAGTATAAATAGAGACCTTCGGTCTCACATATTTCTCACTCGAGTGTCCGCTCTTCTCTTCTCTCTTTGCATTCTAGACCACGTTCTTACTTTTTTGGCGTCTACGTGCTTGAACATTCAACCACGTAAGCTCGGATCCTTCTGAGTACCAGCCTCGTTTTGCATGACCGACCAATTTGACCAACTCCACTATAATCAACTTTATTCAATCTTATTCGTTGTCCTCTTACGAGGGCACTTTCGTCTACATTCGAGTAGAGCATCACTAAACGTTAACTTAGTTTATCTCGTTTCGTCAAACATGTAAGTCTGAGGGTGTAAATCACTCTTTTATTTATTGTTCTTTATATTGTAATCATATTGTAAGGTTTATGTCGAAAATACAATTAAAACCGATTTCTAAAACCCTTTGTTTAAACCCTTTTTACGGATTAACAGGAGACGTCGAGAAGGGACGCAGAAACCGCTGCGCCTCTTGGAAAAGACGCAGCGCATGCTGCGCCTCTTCCTGAGGTTGCCGTCGTTCCTGCTTCTCTTTTTCTTCCTTCGTCTTCTGTTGGTTTCGTCTTTTTGTTTTCTTTCGTCTTTGTTTGTTCTTATTTCATTCACATGATAATTTCACATATTGTTCATCATCATTAATATATAATTTATCATTAATTCCCGACTCAAATCCCAAATAACCAATATTTGCGGGTTTTCGTCATTAAAGTCAATCCGGGTTGTAGAAATTCGATTCATTCATATTGAGTTTCTGGAATTCGATCTTTGATATATATTTCTCACCTGTTTATTATCATATTCATCACTAGTCCATCATTAATAACCTGTTTAACCTAATTAGTTTGTTCAATTCATTAATTAACCCTTATTAATCATGTAAATATATTCGTTCTAATTCCGTTTCATCCATGTTTATTGCTTTTATGACCATTAATCGCATGTAAATAACCTGATAATCACTTTCATCCAAGTATATAATATTAATCAAGCATTAAATTAACCAACGAATATTAACGACTTGCAATTCCGGCTTCACAGCCAGAACTAAGCCAAGGAACAGACGCAGCAACTGCTGCGCCTCTTCTAGAGGGCGCAGCTCTGCTGCGCCTGTTCCTGGTTGATTTCTGTTTCTGAACTTCCATTGTTGCCTTGACCCTAGTTTATTAATTACGTATTAATTAACTATTATTCGTATTATCACTACAATTCCTGTTCGTTAATTCCTTTATTTATTCTTTCTTAAATTATCCGTTTTGAATGTATTTTCGACATAAATCACTTAATCCTATTGTAATTATTGTAATTTTATTTATTGTATTTCTTTTCTTGTATTGCTTGTATGTCTTCACATGTAATCAATCTTAATCCCAATTCGACATTAATTGTATGCCAAATTACATGTTAACCGACTTAGTCTAATTCTCACATGCTAGGATTAAAACATTGGATGTTGCATTGCATGCATATAATCGACAATATATCAAGTATGAATAACTTCCCTAATCATTAGTAGAGGCCGCTATCGAGGCGGGCGGGATTAGGTGTTCGATCAAAATAGCTTCCTAATACGTACCCTCACCCCTTACTCCAGATATCTGTGAACATCCGTGTTCATTGGCATCCACGAGAGTCATTCTAGACATAGAATGCTAAGGGTAACGAGTTCTTGGTGTTCATGTCACTACTTTGTGTCTTGACATGGCACGAGGTATTCGAACGGTTTCCAATTGTCCACAATAAATTGGTGGCGACTCCACAAATGCAAACGCTTGTTCTCTCCCCCAAGCGCCCCCGTGGGCCCGTGTCCACAATAGGACGGATCAGATGACTATTTGCTCATTCGAAATCATATTTGCAAAATGCTTTATTAAGACAAATGGATCACGTTATGCACCATAAACCTAATACGGTAAATGGATGTTTAATTTCCGTCTTGCATACAAATCAACCATAAATCCAACTCGACATCTTATACATGATACTTGGATTAAATCAACCGACTTAGAAAGCTCTCACATGTTAGGTTTAAATCATTGGATACGCATTCATGCATTTAAACCGTTTTATCAACTTTTGCATTCAACCAACCAAGATCGATCAGTAGAGGCCGCTACCGCGGGCGGGATTGGGTGTCTGATTAAAGGGCTTCCCAATACGTACCTTCACCTCTTACTCAAAAAATTTGGATAGTGGACGACCTTATCCAGGGCGTACGAGAGTCATTCTAGAGATAGGATGCTAAAGAGGGACGATTTCCTTATCTTTAGTACCTATGTCAAACGCTGCTTTGTGCTTCGATTTGACCGAGGTATAAAGTGGATTTCGAACGGGTTCCAAGCATCCCACAAATGCTTGGTGGCGACTCCGAACATCTCTAATCGTTTCGAGACCCTTACCGAGACGAAACCGACCGATCTAAAACGATCCGGTCGAAAGCATTTTTACGCCGCCGAGCGTGGCTTTCAAAAGACCGCTGCATGTCCACAGATCGAACCAGGCCTACAGGTGGGCCATGTCCACAGATTGGCGACTCCGCTGGGGAAAACTAGGACACTTACGTCTTTGTGATCCCTAGATGGTGAGACTCGAACGAGGTCTTGGTTGGAATGCATTAATTGATATTACGGTCACGGTCGGGTTCCTTGTCCAGGCCCACAATCTAACCCTTTTCGACCAATTGGCTCGTCTCGTCGGCGTGAGTTTTCTCATCCCCGCGTTTCGAATCTCGATTGAGTCAAGCACACCATTGACGTTACACATTTCTGTTTCGTCAAAGAGCTTTCATCACTTTTGAGCACGAGGCTAGGGCACCCTCCTTACACATTTTGTTTGGATTGGTATCCCTCTCGCAAAACAGGGTTTGATTGCTTGGTGTGTAACCCACCCTTCTAAGCCAAAACCCGTGTCAGCATAATGCATAATATAATGAACTGTGAGTGCTTATGTGCTAATTGATCATAAGTCCTTCCGTGTCATTTTTCAAACTTTCAAAAAACACCTTTTTGCGCCGTTATAATGGCCTTTTCAAACCTCGGTCTTTCACCGACCGTTGCACGCCTTTCTAGGCCGTCGTAATGACGATTTCCAAACCCGATTTTTATAACCATTTCAACACGCCCAGGCCGTCGTAATGATGATTTTCAAACCCAGTTTTTTTGTAACCATTTCAACACGCCTTTCTAGGCCGTCGTAATGATGATTTTTCAAACCCGGTTTTTTTATAACCATTTCAACACGCCTTTCTAGGCCGTCGTAATGACGATTTTCAAACTCGGTTTTTTTTATAACTATTTCAACACGCCTTTCTAGGCCGTCGTAATGACGATTTTCAAACTCGGTTTTTTATAACCATTTCAACACGCCTTTCTAGGCCGTCGTAATGACGATTTTCAAAATCGGTTTCCTACAACCATTTCAAATCACCTTTTCACGCCGTTATAATCGCCGCGGCTAGACACGGATTTTAACCCATCTCGTGCCGACAATGGCTCTTTCAAAACCCGAGAAAAGCACACACCCTTTTCTCGAGACACTTTCGAGATCCCGAGGACCATGCACCGTCCCCGAGACCTCTTCAAACATTTCAAACTCGATTTTCAAACTTACAATTTTGAATTTCAAAACCGTCTTGGAAAACAATACACCGTTTTCCGAGCCGATTCAAACTCAAAACCGTCTTTTGCAAATAAACTTTAGACAACCCTTTCAACTAACCGACTTACGGAGATCTCTATCTTCAGAAGCCGTCCATAAAGCGACAAATGAATCTTTTTGAAAATTTCTATTTTCGAAAACTTCAGTCCACCATTCAAATTCCGCCTCGTGTCTATCGAGTTGAAGCAAACGTACTTATGGGTCTTTACTTATGAGTCGTCTCACCACGAGACTCGTCCAATGGCATCACGCCGCTACGTTGGACACGTGTTAAAAGTTCGGTCAACACCGTCACATCATAAATCGAGCCAGCACCGAGGTACCACACACGGTCATCCTCGTCTTGTTGAGTCTGATCTTTGTCTCGTCCTTCTATTGTCTGCGTTCAGTCTTTGAACCGTGTCGGATTGAGTTGTAATGTGAGCCGTTTTTCTGCCTCAGAGCCATGGCACCGTCTTCAACTTCGTCTGTCAACAACAACAACAATGATAATAACAGAGATGTCACGACTGATCAGCTAGCCAGCCTGCTCACCGCTCTTAAGGTCACCCTGGATCGCGTCGAGACCCGTATCGACGCCCTGGAAAACAAAGAAACTAGAGAACATAATACTCTACCTCTGATTGAGACTGAGAAGAGGCTAAAGCTCTTGGAAGAACAGCTCCTAGCCTGGGGTAACAATATCCATCTTGAGAACAACCGAAGGTTCGAACCTGTTGGGGATCAGTTACCTGACAACTTTACCCTGAATGATGTACCTAAGTTCAAAGGAGTGGAGGACCCGCTCAATCATATTTGTGCCTTCAAAGACTACATGGCCATTAAAGGGGTCAAACAGGAACTTTTCACCCGGATCTTTCCATCATCCTTGGAACCGATACCTCGTCAGTGGTACTACTCCCTTGATCCGAAAAACCTTACTACCTGGGATGAGGTCGCAGTTGAATTTGCTAAGCAATACGCTGACAATGTTGAAATCCAAGCCAATACCCGTACCCTTGAGGTCCTAACCCAGAACGACAAGGAGGGATTCACCGAGTTCTTAACCCGTTGGAGGAGGGTAAGTACTCAGCTGGTCAGTAAGCCGAGTGAGTCAACTTTGGTGGAAAAGTTCGTCAACAATCTCCGCCTAGTGTATGCCAATTTACTAAGGTACCAAAATATTAAGACCTTCCAGGATCTGCAAATTCTAGGGACACGCATTGAAGATGACCTCCGGAAGGGTGTCCTGGCCAAGACCACTGGTAGAGGCTACTAAGGATCCACCTCAACCGGGTTTCGCCCTTACGGCCAAACAAACAAGATCGATGAGGTCAACCTCATTAAACCGTCCGCTAAGAGAGCTCAGCGCCCCCAGAGAGTGTTCACTAATATAGGGTCAACTTATGCAAATGCTCTAAAGAGGCTCATGGACCAGGGAAAGTTACAACCAATCGGACCCACCCCGGATCCGACCGATGCTAAGAAATCCAGCTTCTTGAACCCCAATGCCTATTGTCAGTACCATCAAGGGAAAGGGCATGATACAGAAACCTGCTTCAAACTCAAACACATCATCCAAGACATGATTGAGAAAGGGGAATTGCCTTTACCCCCGCCGACTAAGCCAAACAACAAAACAAACCCTCTCGAGATCCACGCCATCTCCAACAATGAGCCAACTCTGGACTGCTCACACCTCATCCTGCCAATTGACGACGAGGTGAATGCCTTGGAGAAAGATCCCTTGGACGGGGTATTTGTGTTTAGTGCCGCAACTATGCTCACCATGTTCCAACAGGTTGAGGAAGCCATAACCAGCCTCTCCGAGAGGATTACCCGACTTGACGATGCCTACCGTCGACTTATCTTCAATCCTCCACCACCACGCCCGAGGAAGAGTCCCCCGAGCGCCCAAAGCTACCCTCACCAGGATGGATTGCTCCCGCGACCATTCTGGCATGCACCTCACAATAATTATCCTCACAATAATCACCCTCACAATAATCAAACCCACAAAAACTACTCTCACAAAAATATCCCTCACAAAAATTGCCCACCAAGAAATACCCCTCCAAGGTGCCTTCGAGATCCTGAAATCAACGGCATATGGAGAGACGACGTTGAAAATGTCTACCTTGTCCCAGAGAAAGAGAAACGGGCAAAAGAGATCGGTCACCTTACTCGGTCCGGACGCCCCTATCAGAACCCAAACAATCCAACGGTCGTTCCAACAACAAACGACCAAGTTGTCCCGGAAATAGACACTCAACCGAAGGCTCCTGAGAATTCAATCCTCAAACAGCTTCAGAAGGCAAAAGCCGAGATCTCGATCTGGCAACTGATCGCGACATCCTTTGAACATCGACAGGCTTTACTACAGGCCTTGGGAAAATTAGCTGTGCTCTCAACCTCTTCCCCTGAAGAAATAGTGGCACACATGACAAGGGATGCCCCTGACTTGAACCACCCAGTCGTCTTCTCTGACGAAGATATCCCTCCCTTCGGAGCCAATCATGACCTCGGCCTTTACATTACCGTACAATGTCTCAAGAAGAATGTGCCCATGGTCCTTGTAGATGACGGATCCACGGTGAATATCATTCCCCTCAAGACTGCTCACAAGCTGGGTATTAAGGAAGCTGATTTGGTCCCGACAAACCAAGGAGTACGCGCCTACGATGGCACTCGCCGCAAGGTCGCGGGGCTCATCACTCTGACTGTCGCAACCGGACCACTGGAAAGGCAAACCAGTTTTCAGGTGGTCGACATCGACGCCTCTTTCAATATGCTCCTGGGACGTCCCTGGATTGACGTCGTCAAGGCGGTTACCTCGACTCTCCACCAGAAAATCAGGGTCCCCTTCAACGGGAAAACAATCACAATTCCTGCTTCCCCGATCAAAGCTGTCATGAGAAAGGGAATAGCCTCCCATACCATTGAGGAAGATGATAATGAAATGTGGGGATTCTAAGCTGTGAATGCCATAACTGATGAATCAACACCCTTTGATTGTGACCCGTTTGCCAACCTCACAGTCAACCGCATCATGATGCGCCAGGGTTACTTCCCGGGTTTGCCCCTCAATCCACTGAAGAGCACCTTAACTCCCTTGAAACAGGCTAAGGTCCCCAACATTCCCTTCGGACTGGGATATGAGCCTACCGATGAAGATATCCCGGAGATGAACCTCCTAGTTCGAAGACGCAAGAAGCACGGAGTTATCCTCCGTCCCTACCATCTGACCCTCAATGGATACTTTGTTCCTGAGGGAGAATCAGAGCTCTACCATGGCTTCCTAGAGCCGATATATGGCGCTGTAGCCAAGGCCAGGTACCCGGATGTGGAAGTCTTCCAGGACTGCTACTTCATCCCCGACAATACCGAAGCTGCATCAACCGAGTCTAAGCCGTCGTCATGCCTCGATGGACAAGCTGTCACCCTCCTCTTCGGGGAAGATAACATCAAGCACCTCGACTATGAGGACATCATCAACATCGCCCTGAAGGATAACCAGTTTGACCCAACTTCCTTGATCTCCGACACTGACCCGGAGAAAGCTACACAAGGCTGGAGGAAAATCGGCGAGTGGACAGATCGCTTAGGCCGCATTCTCAAGATCACAACTGGAGAAGGCCCTATGTTCAAAGGAGGAAGTGGAGAAGAATCTGAATCTGAGTCTGAGTCAGAGTCAGAGTCTGTCATAGCTCCTAACACTGTTTTATCACAAGGACGTGGCTGATTCAGAGGCTGAGTCTACTAGGGCCACCCCCACTCCCATGAAAGGTGACAACCTGGAGCCTGTTCCAGGGGCCACCTCCTCTACTGCTTCGCCTCTGACCGACCACGAGATGTCTGTCCTCTCCGAGCTTTTCGCTCGTGCCAACTTAATGAACGCTAAGTTTGCTTATGACTCGTCTCAATTTAACTGCAATACAATTCTGAATGACTATGAGGAATTTGACTTGAGTGACTACCCACCTCACCTAGCCAAAGAACTTGACAAACGGGAAACCAGAACCCCCATCATTGAGGAGACCGAACCTATTAACGTAGGAACCGACAACACACCTCAAGAACTTAGGATAGGGATAACCCTGGACCCCTCGGAAACACAACAGTTCATTGACCTCCTCCACGAATACAAGGACGTATTCGCCTGGTCCTACAGAGACATGCCTGGGATTAACAGGGAAATTGCAGAGCACCGGATACCCATTAAGCCCAGAGCTAAACCCGTGAAGCAGAAGCTACGTCGAATGCGTCCTGAATGGGCCCTAAAAATCAAGGAAGAAGTGGATAAACAGTTCAAGGCTGGTTTCATCAAAGTGTCTGAATACTCTGATTGGGTGGCCAACATTGTGCCCGTACCAAAGAAAGATGGAAGAATTCGGGTTTGCGTCGACTTCAGGGATCTGAACAAGGCAACTCCAAAGGACGACTTCCCTTTGCCACATGTTGACATTCTGGTAGACAACACTGCTGAACATGCTCTCCTATCATTCATGGACGGGTATGCTCGGTAAAACCAGATTAAAATGGCTGAGGAAGACATGCACAAGACTGCTTTCACTACACAGTGGGGTACATATTGCTACACAGTCATGCCCTTCGGTCTCATCAACGCTGGGGCTACTTATCAAAGAACCGCTACCACTCTCCTACATGATATGATGCACAAGGAGGTAGAGGTGTATGTCGATGACATGATTGTCAAATCAAGAGAACGGGATGGCCACATCAACGCCCTTCGAAAATTCTTCGCTCGTCTGCGGAAATATAACATGAGACTAAATCCTCAGAAGTGTGCATTTGGGGTCACCTCCGGAAACCTCTTGGGACATGTCGTCAGCAAAAGAGGCATTGAGATTGATCCAACCAAAATCAAAGCCTTTCAGCAAATGCCTCGGCCTAAGAACGAGAAGGAGATTCGGGGATTTCTCGGTCAGGTTCAATACATCAACCGCTTAATTGCCAAGCTCACCATGATTTCTGAACCAATATTCAAGAAACTTCGCGCCTCCAATCACAGCGATTGGGACGACGACTGCCAAAAGGCTTTCGACAGGATAAAGGAAATCCTATCCAAACCTCCTGTCCTCATGCCACCTCAACCAGGGATTCCTCTATCCATGTACCTGACTGTTACAGACACAGCCATGGGAGTAATGCTAGCACAAACAGTCGACGGCGAAGAACAAGCCATTTACTACATCAGCAAAAAGTTCATTGAGTACGAGACAAGGTACACCCAACTGGAAAAGACATGCCTTGCCCTAGTATGGTCAATAAAGAAGCTGCGGCATTACATGCTTAGCTACACGGTCCACATCTACTCCAAGATGGACTCGATCAAATACATCTTCGAAAAACCCGTACTAAACGGAAGGCTGTCTAGGTGGACACTCATGTTGTCCGAGTTTGATCTCAAGTTTGTATCCCTCAAGGTTATCAAGGGAAGAGCAGTCGCCGATTTCCTGGCAGAAAATCCCGTCAACGAGGATCTAACGACCGACACATGGTCACTTCCTGACGAAGACATCCTTTGTGCCGATTCCGATGCATGGGACCTATACTTCGATGGTGCATCTAATCTGAGAGGCTTCAGGGTAGGAATCCTCCTAATATCACTAGAGGGAGAACATATTCCGATCTCAGTCAAACTGGACTTCGCCGTCACCAACAATGCCGCCGAATATGAAGCATGCCTCATCGGCCTACAAGCAGCCATCACACTTGGCATCAAAAGACTGAGGGTCTACGGCGATTCCTCGCTCATCATCAATCAGGTGTCCGGATCATGGAAAATACGAAGTGACAATTTAGCTCCCTACCGAGCAAAGATCAATCAAGAGGCTGAGTTCTTCGACCAAATCGACTATTTCCACTTGCCACGAGAGGAAAATCAATTTGCTGATGCCCTGGCAAAACTTGCCGCACTCGTCAACATAACTGACGACATGACATTGATGCCCCTATATGTCGAGAGAAGGAGCGAGCCAACTCACATTTGTGCCATCAACGACGACGAGAAAAGCCATGATGAACCTTGGTACCAAGCCATCCTAAACAACAAAACCAAAAACAAATTCCCTCCTAACTCTGTCCAAAGAGGACAAAGAGCCATCCGTTTACTTGCATCACAATTCGTGATAAACCAAAATCAACTCTACAAAAGAACACCCCAAGGAATCTCCTCCTTTTCATTGACCATCACAAAGCCAAAAAAGTCATGGGAGAGGTCCACGACGGAGAATGTGGCCCTCACATGAGCGCAATGATGATTACCCGAAAAATCATGCGGCTAGGCTGCTACTGGACCACCATGGTAGCTGATTGCCGTAACTACGTCAAGCATTGCCACAACTGCCAAATCTTTGCCAACATACAACACATACCACCATCTCTTTTATACATCATGACCTCACCCTGGCCTTTCTCGACCTGGGGCATCGACATCATCGGGAAAGTTAACCCGGTGGGCACCAAGGGGCATTGTTTCGTCCACGTCGCCATCGACTACTTCACCAAATGGGTGGAAGCGCAGTCATATGCAATCTTGACCGCCAAACAAGTGGCCAAGTTTATCCAAAACAACATCATGTGCCGATATGGGATACCGCACGAAATCATCAGCGATCAAGGCTCTCACTTCCGGGCGGAAACTCAGACCTTGCTGGACAAATACAAGATCAAACGACATCGATCATCCCCCTACCGTCCCCAAACCAACGGAGCGGTCGAGGCAGCCAACAAAACCCTTGTCACCATTATCAAGAAATTGCAAGACAACTACCGCGATTGGCCGAGCAAACTCCCGTTCGCACTCTGGGATATCGAACCTCAATTCGAACACCTACAGGCGCCACACCCTTCTACCTAGCATACCGTATGGAGGCAGTTCAACCGATAGAGTTAGAGATCCCTTCTCTACGCATCCTACTGGAGAGTCAAGTCCCTGAGGCGAAATGGACCCGTCGAAGGTACGAGTAACTCACTCTTCTAGACGAACGGCGACTTAACGCCTTGCACGACGTCCAGCTATACCAACAACGGGCATTCAACAAGATGGTCAAACCCAGGAACATCAAAGAAGGTGACTTGGTTCTCAAGTCGGTCCGAGCACCGCTACCCGTCGATCCGAGAGGAAAATTCAAACCCAACTGGGCCGAGCCATACGTGGTCAGGAAAATACTTTCAGGGGGCGCAGTGAGACTGAGTGACCTAGATGGGGAGGATTTTACAAACCCAACCAACCTAGACCAACTCAAGAAATACTACTCTTGAACCATAGCAACCAACGACCTAGCCTAGTTTTACAACTAGCAACCACCTCAACCCTTTTCAAGTCAAGTTCCTCAAACGCGTTCTGATTTCATATTGCATGTTTTATCGAGTCTAGGTTGCGGCACCTTGCATGTGTCAAAGGTCCTTTGATCTGTCAAAGGCAACGTCCTTTTGCACTAAAATAAAAAAAAAAACCCTGAACTACGAGCATAGTTTGATTTCACCTCTTCAGGTGGATACGTAGGCAGTCCCTCTTATGCATGAGGGATACAACCAAAAAACCCAATCAAATTTACAAAACATTTCGAACTACGAGCATGGTTTGATTTCACCTCTTCAGGTGAATACGTAGGCAGTCCTTTCTTACACAAGAAGGATACAACCATCCCCATAAAAAAAAAACATCACCCCCATCAAAAAGAAAAAGAAAGGGAAAAACATTCCCTTTTCCCCAAAAACACAAAATAAGCCTTTCTCCCTTCCTCCCAAAAAATATCGCTTTCCCAAGTGCAAATGTTTAGGATAATTAAAATCGAATTGCCTTTACAAAATGGATGGAAGAAACAAGCGTTCACAATTTTTGACACAAGCAATCCTTTTATTTAATTAATAATGGGAGGGATTACAATTTCAACAACGAATAAAGCTCGACGAGTCTACAACTTGTCAAAGTTAAGGTGTCAACTAAAACACCTCACATAATAAAACTAGCACAAAACACACAATAACTAGCTAGTACAACATAATAAGAAACTCACAACAATAAATACAACATAATAATAAAGTGGGTAATGGAGGTCTTCACTCTTCCATTCTACCCTTGCCTTTTTCCTCGGGGTACATCTTCGCCTTGTTCTTCTTGTTGGCCCGCCTAGCATGGATTTCCTCCTCGGAATGGATCCTCAACTGATCTACAATGGCAACGGCCTCCAGTCTAGCACAAGACCCCATGTTCGACCCAAAACGAGCCCATGCACGGCCCACCATATTCTTGGGACCCGGGCCTCTCCTCTTTGGTGGTCTCATCACATCCGGGCTAGCTCCATCAACATGCTCCTCGAAGAAGGCACGGTTGGCCTTGCCAACCTCTCGATACTTCAAGTCGACGACCTCGTCCTTACGGAATTTGGACCTCTCTTCCAAGGACGGAGCTCGTGACAACTTGACATAAGCGGGAGTCACCCATGACGTGGCAACGGGGTTTGGTACCTCCCAAAGCGGCCGAGTGGCCCACCATCTTTCGAAGACCTCCACAAGCTCGGAGTTCCGGAAAAAATTCTCTTGGACGAGGGTATCTTGAGCGGGCACCTTTTGTTGACGCCCCATTTGCCTCATGAGCCTTTCGGGAAAAATGAAGGAAGCAACCTTCAAACCCACCACCATCAAAGAACGAGGACTAGCACCCGAAGCGGGCAACCCCGTAAAGGACCTCAAGTGCCACCATGGCACCACCCAACGGATGTGAGGACCACCCTCCTCCGCCAATCTTGCGGCCCAATAAGCCTCGGTAGAAGCAAAACTATCCGAGTATAACTTCTTCCTCATGGTAAGGTGATGGAAGGAATAAGAAGAAGAATCAACCGGAGGCTCTGGATACCTTAGCCTCTCCAATAGCCACACTTGAAGGATCCTTGGGGATCCAAACGAGGGAGCTTCTCCACAAGATCCTTCATTGTCCAAGGCTTGGATGATCTCGCCAAGCACCAACCACGATGGATCTCTACCATGCTCCATTTGCTCGACCACATGAATAAGGGTCATGCTACCATAGCATATTGGCCCCTCCTTCTTCAAAGCATCAACAAAGAGGTACACATGGACAAGGCAAAAGGTAAGAGCCCTTCTCCTAGCCACCTCTGAAACATTGGCATCTAATCGATTGGAAAAGATGTTGATAAGAGCTAAGATATCCACACCATGAGGAGCAAGAAGGAAGTTAACATGACTTGTCGACAAACCTAACATGGAACGGAATTTCTCCTTATAGCATAACCGAGTCGGAGGAAGCACCGGAACACAACCCGTCCACCCACCAATGGCTCCAACTTCTTCGGCAAGAGGACAAATTTCACCCTTTTGGAAAACGAAAACATGGTGTTTCGAATCCCAAAACCGAGAACATGCTTCGAGAAATGAGGGTTGCACCTTGACTTGACGGAGCACCAACAATTGACCAACTCCCATGCAAACGAGTTGATACTTTTCGGGAGGCGACAAATCCCGGCACCATTGTCGCAACGCATCCTCAAAGGCATCCATGAAATATTTTTAAGGAAGAAGAAGAAGAGGCTTTATAGAGATGTTTTCGTGTTTCGGATGATGAAACAATGAAGCGCAAACATCACTATTTATACAAAAATGATCAGCGCTTTTTTCAAAAAAAGGGGAGAGCTTGCTCCCATCGCCAGGCTGCTCGCGCCTCTTTAGGCCCTCTCCCAGGATTCCCGCTTTGACATGTCTCTTTCAACTTGTGTTTTCTCCTGACACCTCAAACCTCCCGCCAGGACGCTCGCGCCTCTTCGGGATGATCCAGGATATTTTGTGTTTCCTCACACTCACATTTCCTTGTTTTCGCGTTTTACGAAATCCGACACGGTTTCCAAGACGCAGCTTTAAACATACGGATTTTTCTTTCTTTTTTTAAGAGGGGAAGGGCTAGTCGCCCCGATCCGCGACGGATCGTTTCCATGTCAATCAAAATTCCGAAAATTTTTCGCTTTTTCGCAATAAAATCGAAAATTGATAAAACGACATCAGTTTTCCTCCAAAATTCAAGCACTCACAAATTCGAGTCTTGACCTCACAAAAAAAATCAAAACAAATATACTCGCAAAAATATTTTCTAAAAATTCATCCCTGACGGATTGAGTTTGAATTTTTCGAGTCACAAATCAACTTCAACATTTCGATGCAATTTAATTCACGACACGAGTTAATTGCTCAATTTTCAAATTAATTCCTTTTATCTAACGTGACGACTTGTCGCGGAATTTTTCAAAATTCATTTCAATTTTCAATATTTCAAATTTTAACTTCAAGTCATCTTGGTTATTTTTTGTTTTTCAATCAAATGCTTTTTACGTGTTTGCGTTTATGCATATGTGCTATCTTTTGCCTGTTTTCTACACTAACGATGCAGGAACTGGTGCAAAGCAAAAGGAGAATCGACAGCCGACAGCGCTCCTCCGAAACAGAACATAAAAAAGCCAAAATCACAAAATGAACCACAATCCAAAAACACATATATACAAACCGCCTCACGCAAAATACATCGACACACATTTAATACGAACAACTGACCGTACAAACAGGATCCAGTACAGACATCTATCATACAGACACTGGCCTAAAACAACCGTCTATCATACAGACACTGGCCTAAGACAACGAACTGGGGGCTATCCGCCACCTACCGAACTAAGCCCTCTTTATCCTCTCAAGCGGAAAAGAAAGGGAGCAACACAAGAGACAGAGGAGCAACAACGGAAGCAGAGGTGGTTACCATGACGGTAATACCTCGTTCCTGCTCCACGACAAAAAGAAAAATGATGCCTGGCAGACTTCGGATGACACGACAATCGAGGATCATAACTTAGCACATTACCCCGATGTTGGCCTCCAATCACCAGAATTCGACAACGATCAAAAGTGGCAACATGGGATAACACGCCCGTATTGAACCCCACCCATCGGTCATCCGAACTTCTGCAGACAACGACCAACGATCGATACCCGATCATTGGCCGGGCAAAGGCCGCCAGGGAGAAACACAACCAAGCATGTAACAAAAAACAGTCGACCCTCCCCCTCCAGGATCATCTTCCTCCTCCAAGGCCTCCACGTAGGTCCCAATTGGTACCCTGCGATCAAAAGAATGAACAAAAACGTCAGCCGAAATTTCAGCTTGACGGCGTTAATAGGACAAACCCGGAACAAACAAACAACCTGCAAAGCAAAACAAAGGCAACCCCGCCCAAATCCAAACAAAACAAAAAACAATTCACAAAAAATGCACAAAAACGACTCGCTCTTCTTTTCAAGCAAAAGACGAGTCAAAGCAACAACAACAAAAAAACGGCACCCCAAGACCCAGACAAGGTCCGCCAACAACCCAAAATACATTCCCAATGCAACGAGGAATTTTTCTACGGCTCAAAAAGGCAATTTATACGCCAATTTGAGCACAAACCGGTCGAAAATTCAAAAACGACCGCAAAAAAGCAAACGTGATTTTATCACGCCTCAAGATGACCTAAACTAACAATAAGGTCCATTTCAAGGCAAACTGACTCAATTCAAGCTCAAACAGGCGCTTATTTTGTCAGACATAAGACCGTCACAAAAGGCAAAAATTCCAATTTTGCCCACAATACCCAACAAAGGTCCACAATGGCAAATACGGTCTTTCCCGACTACAATGCAACCTAGTGGGACCCACTACCCAAGCAAATAAACTTGGCATTGTGAGATGAGACGGTTTCTCCACCTCACTCACGTTTTTCGAGTATAAGGAGCGGGAACGGAGACCAAAATGCAAACTAAAAGCACCCCCATACTCCTAACAGGTTTCTAACCTAATGCAATCATCAATTTCACTTGAAATGGGCTCAATCAAAAACGCCCAAATCAATTTTCTAGGGTAAAATTTTCGCCCTAATTCAATCTATCAAATGACCAACAAATTTAAATGGATTCATGAGGATATACGTACCTTGAGATGTCATTGATGATATCGGCGCAAATGAAAGCAAGCTAAAGGGCCAACAATGGCGTTTTTTTGGGTATTCTTGTGTCGAAAGGTTGAAGATGAGTGAGAATGACGAGCAGCCAAGCCTCGCGTCTTTTACAGAAAAACGGGGAAGCCCCCTTGCTCTATACAGCGAATTTTGGGCTTTGGCCCAATTTCCACATAACAAACTTCAAATTTTCATCGACGACCTTAAGGACCGTCGTTTTCTCAAATACAAAGAAACAAATAGTGAAAATATAAATTCACTATTTTCCTTCAAAAACTTCAAACAAACAGCGATCAAAACCGCCATTTTCCCCTAAAAAACCAAAATAATAGTGAAGATTCCAAATTCACCATTTCCCACACATGTCAACGACGGCACATAAACTGCCACTTCAAACATAATAGTGAAGATTCCAAATTCACTATTTCCCACACATGTCAACGGCGGCACATAAACCGTCACTTCAAAAATAATAGTGAAGATTCCAAATTCACTATTTCCTTCAAATGTCGATGGCGGCACATAAACTGGCACTTCAAAAATAATAGTGAAGATTCCAAATTCACTATTTCCTTCAAATGTCAACGGCAGCACGTAAACCGTCACTCCAAGCGTGATAGCAAAATTCAAAATTTGCTATTTCCTTCAAAATTCGAACAGACGGCGATCAAAACCGCCACTTCAAATTCAAAAAACAAAAATAGTGAAGATTCCAAATTCACTATTCCTCCAAATGTCAACAGGGGGCTTCCTCGCGGAACCCGCTCTTATCAAAAACAGCGATAGTGAAAATTCGAATTCGCTATTTCCACGGCGGCATCATGAGTCCGCTACTTTCAAAACAAGCCCATCCGACGCGGATATTCTCACGGTCCATTTAACCGACCGCACCATAGCTGGCGAGCCTTACTACGCATCTTGGCTGGCGAGCCTTACAACGCACCATGGCTGGCGAGTCTTATTACGCATCGCGGCTGGCGACCCCTCCTCAGATACGCCCCATGGCTGGCGAGCCTTACAACGCACCATGGCTGGCAAGCCTTACTACGCATCGCGGCTGGCGAGCCCTCCTCAGATACGCCCCATGGCTGGCGAGCCTTACAACGCACCATGGTTAGCGAGCCTTACCATGCATCACAGCTGGCGAGTCCTCCTCAGATACGCCCCATGGCTGGCGAGTCTTACCACGCATCGCGGCTGGCGATGTAACACCCCCATACTCCAAGTGCCTTACCAGGACCACTCAGGTATGAAGACATTACCATCTCGGTTACCCAAGGCAATGATAATCAAACAACAATAAAGAAACGACGTTTATTATAAATAGTTTAACGAATAGTTACAATCCATGAAACCAACTAAAAGTGCGATACATTATTCTCAAATGACTGTTCTAACTGAAATGTAAATAAACTAAGGCTACAACGGAAGACTCCTATCATCATCTCGTGGCATCCCAGCTATCCCAGTACTCATCTCAATACCTGCTCAATATCTGCTCACCATCCCCGAATGGATCACCGCAGGTTTACAAAACAACACCGGGTCGATCTAATCACACAATCAATATAGATAACAATAATAAGATAAACAGACAATTTGAATCACACACACACACACACACACACCACCAACCAATCCCCATCATCTCAACACTGACTGTCCACTGGACCAGCCCTGCCAGTGGGGGACCGCAGCCGTTCCCACCTAAGCCCCGCTCATCATACCGAGCGATAACCCTGTCCATTAATGTGCACATCCCCTTCCGTGGCGGGTTCCACGAAGGGCGAAACTAGGGCGTGAGGTCACTCACGCAAGCGACTCCACTCAGCCGAGAACGCATCTTGAGAACCATCAACAATAAACACAACCACAAACACAGTATAATCATCATATCAAACAACCAAATACAGCACATCACCAATATCCCATTATGGGACTAATACAGAGTAGGAAATCCTACCTGAAAGCACAACAATCGAGGACGGTATCAACAGCTGAGTCAAAAAGCCTCTTCTACGAACCCTCCTCCTATCATATAACACATATAGGCTATACATCACATACTACACACAAAACCCCCCAACTCTAAATTAGGGTTTAACCAAACTTAACAAAACATTATAAAAATTATATTAAAAGCTTACCCTCGACGCAAGGAACTCAACGACACGAATAACGACAAGAACTGACCGTCTGAACTCCGGGAATTGCTAAGAATGCGATTAGGAAGATGAACTGGTTGCTTTCTCTCTTAAACAGGGTTTTAGGTTTTGTAAAAGTGATTTAAAACAATGACGACTATGTTTAAATACCTTAATCGCATAATTAACAAAACCCGAGAAAACTCCCCGTAAAACCGGACACTCGATCGAGTACCCAAGGTACTCGATCGAGTACCCCCTTACTCGATCGAGTACCCCAGCTACTCGATCGAGTACCCAACAGGTCAGAAACTATTTTATTTCGCAACTTACCCTTACTCGACAGAGTAAGGCTACTCGATAGAGTACCCCAAGACTTATAAATACGGAGTATTACAGTCTTCCCTCCTTAAAAGGAACTTCGTCCCCGAAGTTCAAACCACTACTAAACAAAGGTACTCCCATAAGCTTCCCGACTCGAAGGTCAAAAAAAATTCAACGTAAAACATGATACTAACCCAACTCATCCCGACAACATACCGACACTACATATAAAAGGTGTATAAAACTCTTAAAAACTACTCGCGATCATCTCCTACCCCCCTAAAAGAAACAAGGTTACGTCCCCGTAACCATACATACCTGATCAAAAAGGAAAGAGTAACGCTCTTTCATAGCTTCCTCTGGCTCCCATGTAGCTTCCTCGGTCTCGTGGTTAGACCATAGGATCTTAAGCAAAACTGTCTCACCACTCCTAGTCTTTCTAACCTTTCGGTCTAGAATCTGCTTAGGCACCTCACGATATGATAAGGACTCATCTAGCTCTAAGCTCTATGCCTCCAACACATGTGACGGGTCACTCACATACTTCCGCAGCTGCGATACATGAAACACATTATGCACTCTCTCTAACGCAGCTGGTAAAGCCAGACGGTAAGCAACTTCCCCAACTCGCTCTAAGATCTCATAAGGCCCTATAAACTTCTGACTTAGCTTGCCTTTCTTCCCAAATCTCATAACCCCACGCATCGGAGACACTTTCAGAAGAACCTTGTCCCCAACTTGAAAATCTATGTCCCGACGATGTAGATCTGCTTAACTCTTTTGTCGATCCTGGGCTGCTCTCATCCGTTCCCTGATCATCTTAATCTGTTCCACCATCTCATGTACCATCTCTGGTTCTAAAACCACTGCCTCAGCACTGTCGTCCCAACAGATTGGACTCCTACATCTCCTCCCATACAAAGCCTCAAACGGTGCCATACCAATACTTTGGTGTGATAGTGCGTTGTTGTAAGAAAACTCTATCAAGTCCAACCTCTGCTCCCATCTACCACCAAAATCCATCACACAAGCTCGCAACATATCCTCAAGAGTTTTGATTGTTCTCTCGATCTGCCCGTCTGTCGCGGGATGAAATCTTTGTACTCATCTTCAAAGTTGTTCCCAACGATTCCTGCAACTCTTTCCAAAACCTCGATATAAACCTCGCATCTCTGTCAGACACTATGTCCTTAGGGACTCCATGTAACTTAAGCACGTTCTTTCGATAGGCCATAGCCAATTGTGCCTTAGTCCATGTATCTTTCATTGGAACAAAGTGAGCTGACTTGGTCAGACGATCCACTATCACCCAAATCATGTTGTTACCTTGTTGACTCTTAGGCAAACCCACAATGAAATCCATGGAAGTGGATTCCCACTTCCACTCCGGCACCTCTAAAGACTGAATCTTACCTTGTGGTCGTCTCTGTTCCCCTATAACTCTCTGGCATGTCAAACAACGGGATACAAACTCAGCTGTCTCTTTCTTCATCCCAGGCCACCAAAACGTTTTCTTCAAATCCTTGTATAGCTTGTCTCCACCTGGATGAACTGAATATGGTGTGCAATGCGCCTCTGTCATGATTGTCTTTTTCAACTCCTCGTCATTAGGAACACACCACCTACCATCAAACCTCAAACTACCATCTGTATGAATAGAAAACCGGGACACTGTCCCTTTCTCTACTCCAGCTCTCCACTCAACTATCTTAGGATCCAAAGCCTGCTTATCCCGAATATCATCATAAAACTCCGGATGTCTTGTCATATCACCCATGGCATCTTCTTTACGCATCATATGTATCCCAAAGCTCGCTACCTCATCCCTCAGCCTCATCAAAGATAGAGCTGTACACAAGGAATGTACACTCTTCCTACTCAAAGCATCAGCAACAACATTGGCCTTCCCTTCATGGTAGATGATTTCCATGTCGTAGTCACCAATCAACTCCATCCACCTCCTCTGTCTCATGTTCAACTCCTTCTGCGTGAAGATGTACTTAAGACTCTTGTGATCAGAAAATACCTTAAAGATTGCTCCATAAAGGTAATGTCTCCAAATCTTGAGAGTAAACACCACCGCACCCAACTCCGGATCATGAGTAGGGTAGTTCTCCTCATAAGGCTTCAATTGCCTAGAAGCATAGGCAATCACCTTGCCATTCTCGCATCAACACACATCCCACCCATTCTTCGAGGCATCTCAGTATAAACCTCAAAATTCTCGCTCCCTTCGAGCAATGCGAGGACAGGAGCTGTGGTCAAACGCTCCTTTAATGTTTGGAACGCCGTCTCACAACTCTCATCCCAACGAAACCTGTTCTCTTTCCTCATCAACGCTGTCATCGGTCTAGCTATCTTGGAGAAATATTTCACGAACCGTCTGTAGTATCCAGCTAAACCCAAGAAACTTCTAACCTCAGCAACATTCTTTGGTGCTTCCCACTTTGTCACTGCTTCAATCTTCGCCGGATCCATAGCTACCCCATCTTTAGAGATCACATGCCCCAGAAAAGCAACTTTCTCTAACCAGAACTCACACTTGGACAGCTTAGCATACAACTCATGATCTCTCAAAGTCTGCAACACGATCCTCAGATGCTCCTCATGCTCCTCCTTAGTCTTAGAGTAGACTAAGATATCATCGATAAACACCACTACAAACTGGTCCAAGAACTGTCTGAAGATTCTATTCATCAAATCCATAAACACTGCCGGCGCATTAGACAACCCAAACGGCATCACCACATACTCATAATGACCATACCTTGACGTGAAAGCTGTCTTTGGTATATCCACCTCTCTAATCTTCACCTGATGGTACCCCGACCTCAAATCAATCTTAGAAAAGACTGTTGCACCGCTCAACTGATCAAACAGGTCATCTATCCTTGGCAAAGGATACTTGTTCTTTATCGTCACACGGTTCAGCTCCCTGTAATCTATGCATAGCCTCAAACTCCCATCTTTCTTCTTCACGAAAAGAACTGGTGCTCCCCAAGGCGATACACTTGGTCTAATGTATCCCTTCTCTATCAAATCATCCAACTGCTTCCTAAGTTCCTCCATCTCCTTAGGACCCATACGGTACGGTGCCTTAGAGATTGGCCCCGTCCCTGGCTTCAACTCTACGGTGAAATCTATCTCCCTCTTTGGTGGCAACCCCGGAATCTCCTCTGGAAAAACATCTGCAAACTCTCCCACCACTGGTATCTCATCAACTGTCGGAATCTCTATCTGGTCATCTCTCACATGGCACAGGATCAAAGGACATCCCTTCCTCAGATAAGACTTCAAGGTAACAGCTGCAATCAACTTAACTTTGGGTTTGACTAGAAACCCACGGTAAGACACACTAACACCCTTTGGACCTCTTAAGGACACTTTCTTTTGATGACAGTCTATCTTAGCTTTATACTTTCCTAACCAATCCATCCCAACTATCATCTCAAAACCGTTGAAAGGAAACTCTAGTAAGTCTACAGGGAAATCAACTTGCCCAACTATCAAAGATACATCTCTAAACAATCTCCCACACAATACAGACTCACCCGAAGGTATGAAAACTTGCTCACTAACAGACTCATATACTCTCAAACCCAACTGTTTTACATGACTTGAAGACACAAACGACTGAGAAGCCCCCGAATCAAACAAAACAAAAGTAGGAACACCATTAACAAGGAATGTACCGGTGATAACGTGCGCATCTTCCTCAGCTGCCTTCTTTTCCATCATGAATAACTTGCCACTGGTCTTCTGCCCACCTCCCTGGACAGTACTGGCTGATGCGGTCGGCTTAGCACCCGACCCTTGATTATTGTTGTTGTTCGTCGGTGTTTTCTGATAAGAATTACCTCCGTTGCGGTTGCCTCCACTTTGGTAACTCTGACTTCCCCGGTTTGGCCATGATCCAGCCGGTCTGTTGCTCGCGAAGCTCGTGCGTCTCGAAAGATCCCGGTGCACTCGTGCACTCATGTCTCTTGTGGCCTACACCGCCACAACCAAAGCAGGTCACTCCCCAATTATTACTCACACTTCCACGGCCACGCCCAAAGGAAGTCCCAGCACTAAACCCAGACCCAGAAGAAAATCCTTTAGACTGATTGTGGTTGCCTTTCTTGTGATTCGATTGGCCACCACCCTCGCTCTCAGACTTCCTCTTCTCACCACCTGACCTCTCCTGAGCCATCTCCACCAACCTCTCCGCTCTCCCAGCCCTCTCATAAGCTTCTTTAACATCAGTAAGGATCCCCACGGGTAACTTATCCATAATCGTGGTAGTCAAACCTCTTTCAAAGCTCAATGCCAGGTTCTCCTCACTCAAACCCATATCCTCAGCATACCTGGACTTCTCGTTGAACTGTCTGTAGTACTCGGCTACCGACATCTCAGCGGTCATCTTAAACTTATCAAACTCCTCTCTCATCTTACTCCTCACATGCTCCGGTACAAACTCCTTCCTCACAGCCTTACGAAACTCTTCCCAAGGTATAGCAGGTAAGCCTTGGCTTGCATATATCTCCCTAGCACTCACTTTCACTGAATCCCACCACTTGCCTGCTGCCTCCCTCAGATAGAACGCGGCCTGTTCCACCCTCATCTCATCAGGACAATGAACCAAGTCTAAGATGTTCTCCATCTCTCTCAGCCAACTATCAAGCAGATTAGGCTCCCCAACCCCCTTGTATTCTTTCGGGTTAAACCTCGCAATATAGAGGCTGATTTTAGAATGATCAACCTCCTTCTCCTTATTCTTATCCTTGTCCTCATTCACTCTCTTCAGGGTCTCAGTAAGAGCATCCTGGTGCTCTAACATCTTAACGATGTCATCCACGGTAATAAGCTCAGCTCTCGCGTACAAAGCAGTTTTCTTGGGCGGCATCTTGAAGCTATATAAGAAAGGGTAAACATAAACACACGCACTAAACCTCAGAACATGAAAACACGATGCCCATAACCCACTCGATCGAGTTCCCAAACACACTCGATCGAGTAATGGGCTACTCGATCGAGTGCCCCACGTACTCGATCGAGTACCCAAACTCCAGAACCCAAACAGACCTTCTGATCTCTTACCTACTCGATCGAGTATCTAGGCTACTCGATCGAGTGACCCCCTACTCGATCGAGTACCCCTAGTTACTCGATCGAGTGCCCCAAAACTCAATTCTGGACTCAAAATCGCCAAAAACCCACCCGATCGAGTCAGTCTCACTCGATCGAGTAACACTAATTCGTAAGAACTACCCGCATGTTACGTCATATGCTAACATGCTAAACTTTATAAATCACATATTATAACATAACAATCATGCTACACATCTTTTCTATATCTACGAGGTCATTTCATCATGCTATTAATTGCCACGTTGTAAAACATTCAACATGTTATCATTTCATCAACAGTTTCTATATATCATCACTTTTCTTTCACCTTCTCAACTTCCAACTTCGAACATCCAACAATCAACACATTCCATCACATTTGTAAACAAGTTAACCAAACAAAACATACAACTCGACAAACACTTCCCCCATGTGACCGGTTCAAAGTTGTAGGGCGACCCCTGCGACTTTAGGACGTCTCCCAAGCCTTTGCACTAGCTCCTACAACTTTTACCCCGGGTTCATTTTAATTGACTCCCTATGTTCATTAAGTTCATTGGTTACAGGTTTCAGGATCGTCGCTCTGATACCATTTGTAACACCCCCATACTCCAAGTGCCTTACCAGGACCACTCAGGTATGAAGACATTACCATCTCGGTTACCCGAGGCAATGATAATCAAACAACAATAAAGAAACGACGTTTATTATAAATAGTTTAACGAATAGTTACAATCCATGAAACCAACTAAAAGTGCGATACATTATTCTCAAATGACTGTTCTAACCGAAATGTAAATAAACTAAGGCTACAATGAAGACTCCTATCATCATCTCGTGGCATCCCAAATATCCCAAGACTCATCTCAATACCTGCTCAATATCTGCTCACCATCCCCGAATGGATCACCGCAGTTTACAAAACAACACCGGGTCGATTACTAATCACACAATCAATATAAATAACAATAATAAGATAAACAGACAATGAATCACACTCACACACACACACACCACCAACCAATTCCCATCATCTCAACACCGATCGTCCACTTTGGACCAGCCACCGCCGATGGGGGACCGCAGCCGTTCCCACCTAAGCCCCGCTCATCATACCGAGCGATAACCCTGTCCATTAATGTGCACATCCCCTTCCGTGGCGGGTTCCACGAAGGGCAAAACTAGGGCGTGAGGTCACTCTCGCAAGCGACCCCACTCAGCCGAGAACGCATCTCGAGAACCATCAACAACAAACACAACCACAAACACAGTATAATCATCATATCAAACAACCAAATACAGCACATCACCAATATCCCATTATGGGACTAATACTGAGTAGGAAATCCTACCTGGAAAGCACAACAGTCAGACGGTATCAACAGCTGAGTCAAAAAGCCTCTTCTACGAACCCTCCTCCTATCATATAACACATATAGGCTATACATCACATACTACACACAAAACCCCCCAACTCTAAATTAGGGTTTAACCAAACTTAACAAAACATTATAAAAATTATATTAAAAGCTTACCCTCGACGCAAGAAACTCAACGACACGAACAACGACAAGAACTGACCGTCTGAACTCTGGGGATTGCTAAGAATGCGATTAGGAAGATGAACTGGTTGCTTTCTCTCTTAAACAGGTTTTTAGGTTTTGTAAAAGTGATTTAAAACAATGACGACTATGTTTAAATACCTTAATCGCATAATTAACAAAACCTGAGAAAACTCCCCGTAAAACCGGACACTCGATCGAGTACCCAAGGTACTCGATCGAGTACCCCCTTACTCGATCGAGTACCCCAGCTACTCGATCGAGTACCCAACAGGTCAGAAACTATTTTATTTCGCAACTTACCCTTACTCGACAGAGTAAGGGCTACTCGATAGAGTACCCCAAGACTTATAAATACGGAGTATTACAGGCGAGCCCTCCTCAGATACGACCCTTGGCTAGCGAGCCTTACAACGCACCATGGCTGGCGAGCCTTACCACGCATCGCGGTTGGCGAGCCCTCCTCAGATACGCCTCATGGCTAGCGAGCCTTACTACGCATCGCGGCTAGCGATCCCTCCTCACTTAGGCACCACAGCTGGCGAGCCTTTATCCGCAAACGCGCAAGGACATATCCGAAAATGCCTCAAGTATGACTCCTTCTTATGGCTGGCGAGCTATTGTACGTAGTCTAACGGATTTTAATTGACCCGCATGGATAGTCGACAGACTTTAAACTGTTTCCGACGACAGGTCCTTGGCTCGTACCCTCGAGTCGCCTTGGCGTCGCCCTTCCCGACGGCAGGTCTTTTGCCCGAATCCTTTCGAGCCGCCTCGACGTCGCTTGGGTCTCCAGGTTGTAATCTTCGATTGACCTGGGGGCTCTACTTCGACTTTTGCCCTGTCCAAGCCTCAGTCAAAGTGGGGGCTCAGAGATACCCGAGATCTGCGCCGAGACTCCAACAAACACCAGATGATTATCGGACTATAACATGCTTCGGAATCGCGGCGTTTGATCGACAGTTTGTGTACAACTTTACGTCGGAAAACTTAAAACGATTTCGAAAATAAAACATTTCAAAAATACCTGGAGTGTTTAATGCACGACGACGGGGTCGCAATGACACTAACTAGAGTTAAAACCGACACCGGATCAAAAACCGACTCAAAAGTTCAAATCCCGACTCCAACAACGAGTCAAACCGAGAACCACAAAAAACAAACCATTTCAAACCTTCTATGCTAAGATTTCACGGATTTATGAATGTTCAAGTACCAAACATATGACTACAAATCTTAGAATAGAACAAATCATGATTGCTCTTGTGTGAAAGCGACATGACAACACGAAGACCCGCGACGTGGCTCGCGCCTCTTTGAGCAGCCCAGGTGGCCACATCGCTCAAAACTCACACAACCACTCATTTTCCTATAAATACCCCTCAAATGGCCCCATTTGCGAACTTACGCGAGTGTCTGCCCCCTCTTTTATCCCTTAAAATTCTCGACTCGACTTCTTAAGTCACAATCCGACGCGTATTTACGACCTACCGATCGTAAATACAAGCCTTACACATTGTTTGGTACCGTCATCGTGCATTAAATCTCTTGACCGACCACTTCGACCACTACACCATCACTAATCTTAAAACACTCTTTTTACTTACCAAAACGGTTTTAAACCGAGTCTTTTCCGACCAAACGAGTTGTTACACTTACGTCGGTCACTCGCCATAACCAAGCATGTAAGTATGAGGGTGTAAAAACCCTTCTTTTATCATGTTTTTATTTGCTTCATGACTACAACATGCTAAAACATGCATAACATGAACCAAAACATGGAATAAACGAGCCAAAACTGATTTTTGGCCTGAGACAGAAGCCCCTTGGTTCGCCGGCTTGCCCGCGCCTCAATAGGGTGTCTAGGTCAGAACTCAACTGTATTTGTTCTCGTCATTTCCCTTTAATCCATTTCCATATTTGTAATCGGTTTTTACCATTTCAAATATTTTCAAACCTTTTTTATTTCATTTTATTTGTTTTAACCATAAAACATTTTTCACCCTTGGTTCTTCATACCATGACGGTTAAATCCGTGTTTCGGTGATAATATTTGGTGAATAACATTTAAAAGGTATTTTAAAGCCTTTTATTTCGTTTTTGGGAGGTATTTTAAAGCCTTTCATCTTTTCTTTACACTTTCAAAACAAGCATATTAGTCACCAACACAAAGTCATCATTGGTTCTACATACCATGCCGGATTTTAACCCGGGTACGATGATGAGTATCGACTAATGATATTCAAATGAAATTAAAATAATTAGTTCACAATTATTTTCAAAACTATTCATGTCAAGTTTGTCAAAGTCGAACCCGACACCTAATATTATCAAATAATGATGATTATTCGAGTCTCGTTCATCAAATCAACAAATCAAGTCAAATACCCATGTTTCAATACGTTTTATAAACGTTTTTCAAAAGATCAGGACACGGCATACAACCGTTAGTTGATCCGTGCCTAAAACAGGCCTTTCAATTCTCATTTTCAAAACCAGGAGAGGCCCATTTACATCGCCAACAGGCTTGCGCCTCATATGGCTGCCTGGTGCAGGGTCTGTTCCCCTTCCAGCATTAGTCCAGGACGATCCCGACTCCGGTTAGCCCGGATATAGGACGGATCAGATGACTATTTGCTCATTCGAAATCATATTTGTAAAATGCTTTACTAAGACAAATGGATCACGTTATGCACCATAAACCTAATACGGTAAATGGATGTTTAATTTCCGTCTTGCATGCAAATCAACCATAAATCCAACTCGACATCTTATACTTGATACTTGGATTAAATCAACCGACTTAGAAAGCTCTCACATGTTAGGTTTAAATCATTGGATGCGCATTCATGCATTTAAACCGTTTTATCAACTTTTGCATTCAACTAACCAAGATCGATCAGTAGAGGCCGCTACCGCGGCGGGATTGGGTGTCTGATTAAAGGGCTTCCCAATACGTACCTTCACCTCTTACTCAGAAACTTTGGATAGTGGACGACCTTATCCAGGGCGTACGAGAGTCATTCTAGAGATAGGATGCTAAAGAGGGACGATTTCCTTATCTTTAGTACCTATGTCAAACGCTGCTTTGTGCTTCAATTTGACCGAGGTATAAAGTGGATTTCTAACGGGTTCCAAGCATCCCACAAATGCTTGGTGGCGACTCCGAACATCTCTAATCGTTTCGAGACCCTTACCGAGACGAAACCGACCGATCTAAAACGATCCGGTCGAAAGCATTTTTACGCCGCCGAGCGTGGCTTTCAAAAGACCGCTGCATGTCCACAGATCGAACCAGGCCTGCAGGTGGGCCATGTCCACAGATTGGCGACTCCGCTGGGGAAAACTAGGACACTTACGTCTTTGTGATCCCTAGATGGTGAGACTCGAACGAGGTCTTGGTTGGAATGCATTAATTGATATTACGGTCACGGTCGGGTTCCTTGTCCGGGCCCACAACCTAACCCTTTTCGACCAATTGGCTCGTCTCGTCAGCGTGAGTTTTCTCATCCCCGCGTTTCGAATCTCGATTGAGTCAAGCATACCATTAACGTTACACATTTCTGTTTCGTCAAAGAGCTTTCATCACTTTTGAGCACGAGGCTAGGGCACCCTCCTTACACATTTTGTTTGGATTGGTATCCCTCTTGCAAATCAGGGTTTGATTGCTTGGTGTGTAACCCACCCTTCTAAGCCAAAACCCGTGTCAGCATAATGCATAATATAATGAACTGTGAGTGCTTATGTGCTAATTGATCATAAGTCCTTCCGTGTCATTTTTCAAACTTTCAAAAAACACGTTTTTGCCCCGTTATAATGGCCGTTTCAAACCTCGGTCTTTCACCGACCGTTGCACGCCTTTCTAGGCCGTCGTAATGACGATTTCCAAACCCGATTTTTATAACCATTTCAACACGCCTTTCTAGGCCGTTGTAATGATGATTTTCAAACCCGATTTTTTTGTAACCATTTCAACACGCCTTTCTAGGCCGTCGTAATGACGATTTTCAAACCCTGTTTTTTTATAACCATTTCAACACGCCTTTCTAGGCCGTCGTAATGACGATTTTCAAACCATGGTGGGCCATATCCACAGTTGTCTGCCAGGCTCCCTTTCGTATGTTCCACAGGCCGCCTGGTGAGGGTGCTCTTAACGAAGAAATGTAGGTTAGGCATGTTGGAGTGTCGTGTGCCTTGTCACCCCACGTTTGCAGTTGACAGTCCTGCTAGTTACCCTTTCAATGTATCATAGACGTTAGAATTCAGAGAGATGCATTTAGAGAAGCCTGAAAATAGAAATTTATCAGAGCGATGTGAAGTACCTGATGCCATCTCATGGGGTACCAGAGCAATTGTGGTCCCAGAAAGCTTACAGACCACACAACTCCAATAGTTTTTGAATTTTGAAAGAAATAATAGAAACAAGAAATTGACACGAAATTGGTAGTATGCCTACTACGATTTTTTTTTTTGGCTTTTCCTCACGCAGTACTCTGTACACTAATTTCTACTTATTATTAAAAGTGATACCTCTTCAGGTGAAGTATGTTCCATGGTTTGTGTATGATCTAACCGTCCATGTCATTAATCTGTACGCCCCATGGCCAACAACTCCTTCTACCTGGTATGGTCCTTCCCATTTATAAGCGAATTTGCCTGCCTTACGATTCTTTGTGTTTTGAAACACTTCACGGAGGACCAGGTCTCCTACCTCCTGGAGCCTGACTTTCACATTCTTGTTGTAACTTCTGGTGACTGACTGCTTGTAGGCAGCCAGACGTATTTTCGCGCTTGCTCGTAGTTTGTCTATCGTGTCCAGGCTCCTGATCATTTTTGCACTGTTCAGATCCCCTGCCATACATCCATACCTATGGGTTGGAACTAGAACTTCTGATGGAATCACTGCTTCCGCGCCAAACACCAGGCTGAAGGGTGTTTGGCCTGTTGCTATCTTTGGCGTCGTTCTGTCTGACCATAACACTAGTGGCAACTCATCTGCCCACTTTCCTCCTAACTCCTGTAATCTCCTACTCAAGTTATCCATGATTTTTTTGTTGCTGGACTCAGCTTACCCATTGGACTTTGGAGTCCTGGGTGCTGACTTTTTTAAAGTGATGTTCCATCTGGCACAGTACCCCTCGGCATCATTGGAGATGAATGGTGAGCCGTTGTCACATATGATTTCTGATGGGATACCAAACCTGCAGATGATATTTCGTTTAATAAAAGAGATGACCTGCTTGTCTTTTACTTATGTGAATGCTTCTGCCTCTATCCACTTGGAGAAGTAATCTGTCATTGCTAGCATCCATATTCTGTTTCATGTGGCTCAAGGCAGAGGACCCACTATGTCCATTCTCCACGTCATAAATGGCCAAGGAGAAATGATGGGGTATAAGGGCTCTGCCGGCTGATGGATCATTGGTGCTGAGCGCTGGCAGGCATCACATTTGCGAGCATATTCTGCTGAATCTGCCCTCATCATGGGCCAAAAGTAGCCTTGTCTGAGGGCTTTATTTTTCAGACTCCTGCCCCCTTCATGGTTTCCACATTCGCCACTATGGAGGGCATGCAACACAGTCTGTGCTTCTTGCTTGTACAGGCACCGTAAGTAGGGGCCTGCCAACGATTTTCTGAAGAGTATATCATCGATCAATATAAATCTGGAGGCTTTCATTTTGAAACCTCTTATCTCCGTAGCCAATCTATGTAAGGTGTTCGCCAATCCCAGTCATCTGCCTGGGTAGCTGGTTGATCAGGTGATTAATCAGCTGCCGGGTCAGCCGTCTGGTTGCCTAGCTGGGAAGTCATCTGGCCTTCTATTGTTATCTGAAATGCCAGCTCATCTTGTCGGTCCTCCAATTATCCTCTGTCTACTTCTTCTAATTTTTGGATAGATTGTTCCAGCATGCGCACGATGGTAATGTTGGACAGCTCGGTTGGCTTGAAGGTTGCCCCCAGAGTTGCTAAAGCATCTGCTTCCACATTTTGGTCTCTGGCGATCTGCTTGAGCTTGCAGTCTTTAAATTTCTATTTTAGCTCATTTGCCACTTTTAAGTAGGCGATCATCTTTGAATCCCTAGCTATGAATTCCTCATTCACATGATTAACTATTAGCAAAGAGTCACTGAATATTTGTAGGTTCCTGACTCCTAGCTCCAGGGCTAGTTGCATTCCTAGTATCAATGCTTCATATTCTGTTTCATTATTAGTTGCCTTAAATTCACATCGCACTGCGTGTCCTATCAGATCTCCCTGCGGTGATCACAGGATTAGTCCTACACCTGCTCCCCTTTGGTTAGAGGCTCCATCAATGTGCATCTGCCAGACTTCTACTTCCTTATCTCCTTTAAGGGTCCGGATCTCCTCGTCTGCCAGGCTCTGGATAGCTGGGCTGATGTCTGATACAAAGTCTGCCAATGCCTGTGACTTGATTACTGTCCTAGGATCATACCTGATGTCATATCCACTAAGGTGTACGAACCATTTTGACATTCTGCCTGATAGCTCAGGTTTCCTCATTATTGATTTCAATGGGTAATTAGTCACGACATGTATGGTGTGGGACTCAAAGTAGGGGCGCAGTTTGTAAGATGCAACTACCAGTGCTAGTACTAATTTTTCAAGAGATGTGTACCTGGTCTCTGCTGGAAGTAGAGACTTGCTTACGTAGTATACTAGCTTTTGCTCTTTATCCTGCTCTCTGACTAGAACTGCGCTTACTGCTACCTCTGTGACAGCTAAATAGAGAAACAATGGTTCTCCTGGCTCCGGCTTTGACAATAATGGTGGGCTGCTGAGCTAATGCTTTAGTTTCCTGAATGCCTGCTCATGGTGTGCTGTCCCCTCGAACTTCTGGCTCTTCCTTAGTATATCGTAGAATAATCTGCACTTGTCCGAAGACCTCGAGATGAATCTGCTCAAAGCTGCTACCTTGCCAGCCAGTCTCTGCACGTCCTTTGGTTTTCCAGGTGACTCTAGCTGCAATACAGCCTTAATCTGTTCGATGATGGCTTCTATCCCTCTTTGGGTTACAATGTAACCTAAGAACTTGCCGGAGGACACTCCAAAGGTGCATTTAGACGGGTTTAGCTTTATTTTGTATTCTCTAAGGGTGCTGAATGTTTCTGCTAGATGCCGCATGTGGTCCATAACTTTTTCTGATTTTACCACCATATCTTCAATATACACCTCCATGGTTCTTCCTATTTGCTCTTTGAACATACGATTAACCAGCCTCTGGTATGTGGATCCTGCGTTCTTCAGGCCGAATGGCATTACATTGTAACAATATATTCCCCTTTTAGATATGAACGTTGTCTTCTCCTGATCTGCTGGATCCATCTTAATTTGATTGTAACCGCTCCAAGCGTCCAGGAATGTTAACATCTCATGTTCAGCTGTTGCATCCACCATTGCATCAATGTGCGGTAGTGGGAAGGGATCTTTGGGACATGCCTTGTTGAGGTCGGTGAAATCTACGCACACTCTCCATTTTCCATTCTTCTTAGGTACCACTACTACGTTTGACAGCCACTCTGGGTATTTCACTTCTCTTATTTTATTCGCTGCCAGCAGGCTGTCTACCTCCTGGTTGATCACTTTATTTCTCTTAGCTGCGAACTTCCTTAATCTTTGCTGGATGGGTTTGCATGTTGGGTCCACACTGAGTTTATGTGTATGGACGGATCTATCCCTATCATGTCGTCATGTGACCATGCACAGCAATCCATTTTAGCCTGTAAAAATACGATTAGGTGTTGCCTTAGGTTTCCCGTGCATCCGGCTCCAATTAGCACGGTCCTTTCTGGGTGCAGCTTGTCCAGGTTGATCTTATCTAGCTCATCAGCTGGAGGCTCAATGTATTCGTCCTGGACGTGCTGCTTCTGTAATTGCTATGCTGGGGGGCTGGCTGTGCACTTCAGTGCTTTCTTATAGAAACCTCTAGCTTCCTCCTGGTCTCCTTGTATTGTTTCTACTCCCCATGGTGTGGGGAATTTTATGCATTGGTGGTATGTTGAGGGAATTGCCTTCATCAAGTGCAGCCACGGTCTTCCTAGAATGACGTTGTAAGTAGAGGGTCCATCTACGACTAAGTACCTAACCTGCTTGTTGACTCCTCCCACGTAGGTTGGGATTACTATCTCGCCCAACGAGCTGGCCGTCTTCCCACTGAACCCTACCAGCGGAATAGTCTTCTTCTACAAATCCTTCTCGCTGAATCCCATGTTTTCTATGGTCTTCAACATGATCAGGTTGACCGAGCTACCGGTGTCTACTAGGACCTTTCTGACAGTTGGCCATTGATGGGGTTATGATGAGTGTGTCGTGGTGCTCCTGCTCGTCACGCATATCTCCTTCATCAAAAGCAACCGCAGGTAGATCACTTTGAGAAATTCTACAATAAGTCTCTGGCCTATCTCCTTTGGTCTCAGTAGCACGCCTTTTGGCTGCTGAATATGTTAACCCACTTATGTCTGAGCCGCCTATTATCACGTTTATTATTTTAGTGCATTTGGGTGGAGTTGCAGGTTTTGTGGAACCCACCTTATCCTGTTGTTTGCCCCCACGTGGTAATAGGTGGCTCAGATCTCCCTGTTCAATCAGGCGTCTGATCTCTCTGCGTAATGTGTAGCAGTCTTCTGTGTTATGCCCGATGTCACGATGGAATTCGCACTTCTTTTTGCTGTCCTTTCGCCATGCTTGTTCTTCTACTGGTGGTCTGGGCCATCTTACCCGGTCTCCCATCTCTCTGAGTGCTTTTAGGATTCCTCCAACGCCAGTTGTGAATCCATACTCTGTCAGTGTGGGGAGTTGCTGATTCTCCTCTCTGTTGTCGACCCTATTAACTCCCCTCTAGCTCTGGCTAGGGTGTCCTCTTCCAACCTGATTGCAGCTGCTACTTTCTCTTGTACTGCCTCGAAACTATGACAAGGATGCATAGTTAGCTGCTTGTATAGGTCAGATTCATGATGTAGGCCTCTTCTGAAGGCTTCTAATGCTGTCGACATGTCACATTCTCGTACTGCCACCTTCTCATTATTGAATCTGGTGTTGTACTCTCCAATGGTTTCGCCATCTCCCTGGACGATTCTGTACAAGTCTCCTGCATGCTTCTGCGGCTTTCGGCTGCTTGCAAATTGCTGAGTGAATGCGTTTACCAGGTCGGCAAACGTGGATATCGACCTGCTAGGCAAGCCTACGAACCACCGGAGTGCTGAACCCGTCAACGTGGATCCAAACCCCTTACACATATAGGCTTCTTTCGCTTGTCCTACTTGTGAGATTTATCTGTATGCATCCCTTTAATATAAGGATTATAACGAATTATAAAGAGATGATTACGAGTCATAAAACTAAATTGCATAAACAAAACATAAAGGATTAATAAATAACCTTCGGTCCTAGCTTATATGGCATATGAACTATATCGCAATGATATTCTCCTATCGGTTGCACCCAAGATGATATGAGATATGCACTTGTTCTTTTGCTAGAATCGATCCCCAAATCAACAGATTAATTTTAGGTTTTTGTGTTTTTTCGATGAGAGGAGAGGCGAGGATTAGGTTAGAATGAATTAGGTTAGAAAAAACATCTCTCCTTTCTCTTAATAAACCGAAAAAAGAGAAGGTAAATCGAGATCTTATTCTTTTCTTCATTCGGCCCATAAACCGAAATAATAAGGATTAAAATCCTTATTTACGGTTATTCCAAAAATCTATAAAATGTGTTAAATATAAATTGTCATCTAGTGAGGATCGAACCCATAACCTCGTGGTTTGAGTATCCTTACTATTACCACTATGACACATTCATCTTGTTGATTAAATATATAACCGATTACATTTAATTACGAATTAACATATTAATTCGTCCAAGCTAACATCATATACATTAATTAAATATAACTTATTATATTCAATTTACGAATTGACAGTTAATTCGTCTCAACTAATATTATTTAATCTTCATTAAATAATTGTCTCATCAACACATTGACTAACTGTTTAGTCATATAAGGCATCAATGTGATTACATTTCCATAACCACATCTCTCAAACACATCATATAGGTGTGACCTTTAGGGACCAGTTGATCACCGCCATCTGTATGATAATAACGTCAAACTCTCTAGCAAGCCAACAGTTATTAGGTAATCGTTAATCAACTGATTAAAATACTAAGTATACCCTTGTGAACCTGTAAGAGATTTACAAATGTTATCACACTAATTTGTGGAGGACACAAGCTCCAACAAACTCCCACTTGTCCTCACAAGTGTATGTGCGATAACCGATTCTCATATCCTAAAATTTCTCCCACTCAATGTAAAACAATTTGCGAAATCTGTATTCACAAAGGTCGTATTTTACAAGTGATCTGTATCAAGAGTGGTTTCCCCGACTAGAGAGTAACTTAACTGATAAATGAATCATCATTCGAGCATGGCCATGCATTTCAGTTACAACTCCTCGAGTGGCCCTGAGAAATAACTATACCTGATAAGGGTTGGATATTTTCCTCAACTCGAATCCTGCAGATGTAAGCACAGTATGAAATGACCCGAAAAAAAATCTACTTAGCCTCCGATTCACGGCAGACCGTGAGAAAGAAACCAAAGTCACCCAAAAACTGCCTTAATCTCAAGAGACAGTCGATAGTCAAAAGAATCGACTCTAGGAACACAATGGATGTCCTATCCACGACCTGGCACCAAATGTTATTAAACATTTAGGACTCCATTACGTTGTCACAAAAATTTGTCCTACGAGGTATCGTTATAATCTCGTATTTGTGAACGATCAGTCAACCATTTGACTTATGGCTCGTTGAACCCACCATCAATCGACTGCACAATATAATAGCCAGAGTTATCAGCTCTTGTAGGCGATTACGGACCAAACAAATATAATGTAATTCAGTTCACTTTGTGGTGTTCAATGTTGTCAGTACAATCCACATGAAAAACAGAATATTATATAAAAACGATGAAGTTATAAATAGTATATGAAAGAGATAATGTATCAAATCCATAATCAACTACTACAACTCAGGAACACGTTTAATTCCCATGGAAATAACGTGCCCTACATGCTTATCATAATTCAACGGTTTAGTGAGAGGATCCGCGATGTTATCATCCGTCGCAATCTTGTCAATCACTATCTCCTCTTGCTCCACGTAATCACGGATCAGGTGAGCTTTCCGATGTACATGTCTAGATTTGTTGCAAGACTTTAGCTCCTTAGCCTGGAAGATGGCACCTCTATTGTCACAATAGATGGTGATCGGGTCAATCGAACTAGGAACTACCGTAAGTCCTTGTAATAATTGACGCATCCATATCGCTTCCTTTGCTGCCTCCGAAGCGGCATAGTACTCGGATTCAGTAGTAGAATCTACTACAACACTCTGTTTGGAACTCTTCCAGCTGACCGCAGCACCATTAAGAGTGAAGACGAACCCGGACTGAGATTTTGAGTCATCTCGATCCGTTTGGAAGCTAGCATCTGCGTAACCGGTTGCGCATAGCTTAGTATCTCCTCCATAAGTCAATACCCAATCCTTAGTCCTCCGTAGGTACTTGAGGATGTTTTTAACAGCTATCCAGTGTGTTTCACCTGGAGTCTTTTGGTACCGACTCGTCATACTCAATGCATATGCCACGTCTGGACGTGTGCATATCATGGCATACATGATCGATCCTATTGCAGATGCATAAGGAACACGACTCATGCGCTCAATCCCTTCAAAGGCGTCGTGGGTGACGAGACTTGCTCAACGCATCCCGGACGTCATTGGAAGGTTTCCCTTCTTGGAGTTGGTCATGCTGAACCTCTCAAGAATCTTATCCAAATAAGACTCCTGACTAAGTGATAACGTCCGTCGTGATCTATCTCGGTAGATACGGATTCCCAAAATGCGTTGTGCCTCACCCAGATCTTTCATCTGGAAATGGTTCTTCAACCATTCTTTAACCGAAGATAGGAGAGGAATGTCATTCCCAATCAAGAGTATGTCATCGACATACAATATCAAGAATAAAATCTTGCTCCCACTCGACTTGATATATAAGCATGGTTCCTCGACCGATCGAGTGAAACCATACTCTTTTATCACCTGGTCGAAACGATGATTCCAACTCCGAGAAGCTTGCTTAAGTCCATAAATGGAACGCTTAAGCTTGCATACTTTCTTAGGATGTTCAGGATCTATGAAACCTTCGGGTTGCACCATGTACAACTCTTCCTCCAAATAACCGTTTAAGAAGGCGGTTTTCACATCCATTTTCCAAATTTCATAGTCATGAAATGCGGCAATCGCTAAGATTATCCGATGAGAACGTAGCATGACTACAGGTGCAAAAATTTCATCATAATGCAATCCGTGCACTTGAGTGAAACCTTTTGCCACAAGTCGTGCCTTGTAGGTATCTGGTTGCGCGTCTACAGAATGCTTTATTTTGTAAAGCCATTTACAATGTAGAGGTTTTACCTTATTAGGTAAATCAACTAGATCTCATACGTTATTCTCATACATGGAGTCCATCTCGGATTGCATGGCTTCGAGCCATAGCTTTGAGTCGGAACAGGCCATAGCACCTTTATAGGTTGCGGGTTCATTACTCTCTAGGAGTAAAACGTCATTCTCCTCGACCATACCAATGTATCTGTCCGGAGGATGAGAGACTCTACCGGACCTCCTAGGTTCCTCAGGAATACTAACCGTATCATCAGTTGGAGGAACAACTTCCTCCATCCGTTCCTCGGTTGTTGGTTCTGTAATCTCTGACAGCTCGAAGGTTCTATTACTCGTCTTGTTCTCGAGAAATTCTTTCTCTAAGAACGTCGCACTAGCCGCAACAAAAACTCGATGTTCGGTAGGCGAATAGAAGTAATGACCAAATGTTCCTTTTGGATAACCTATAAAGTATGTCTTGACCGATCGCGGGCCGAGCTTATCCTCGTGTCTCCACTTGACATAAGCCTCGCAGCCCCAAACCCGAATCAAGGACAAGTTAGGTACCGTTCCCTTCCACATTTCATATGGAGTCTTGTCGACAGCTGTAGTCGGACTTCGGTTAAGTATAAGAGCAGCTGACAAAAGAGCAAAACCCCATAATGAATCAGGCACTACCGTGTGACTCATCATGGATCGAATCATATCAAGTAAGGTTCGATTTCTCCGTTCAGACACACCATTTAATTGAGGTGTTCCAGGTGGAGTTAACTTTAAAACAATTCCACAGTCTTTAAGGTGTTGATCAAACTCATTTGAAAGATATTCGCCACCCCGATCTGAACGGAGTGCTTTAACCTTTCTACCCAGTTGGTATTCAACCCTGTTCTGGTATTCCTTGAATTTCTCAAAGGACTCACTTTTATGCTTCATTAAGTAGACATATCCGTATCTACTCAAATCGTCCGTGAAAGTGATAAAAAATCTATAGCCATCTCTAGCGGTAATTGACATAGGTCCACAAACATCTGTATGTATGAGTCCTAATAGGTCACTAGCGCGCATTCCAACACCTTTGATGGAAATTCGAGTCATTTTGCCAATGAGACATGATTCACATGTGCCATATGTAGAAAATTCGAATGCGGGAATAGTCCCATTATCGACGAGTTTCTTTACGTGTTTCTCATTTATGTGTCCCATTCGACAATGCCATAGATAGGTTTGATCTTTGTCACCAACCTTTAATTTCTTATTATTTATGTGTAATACTTCTGTGGTTTGATCTAAGATGTAAATTCCATTCATGAAAACCGCTTTGCCATAAATCATTTCATTGAAAAAAAAAATACAGCTATTATCCTATATTAAAAATGAAAATCCGTCTTTATCAAGTACGAAAACTGAAATAATGTTCTTAGACAAACTGGGTACATAGTAACAGTTATTTAAAAATAACTCAAAACCACTAGGGAGTTGGATTACATATGTTCCCTTCGAGACAAAGAAGCAACTCGGCTCCATTCCCGACTCATGCAGTCCACATCACCCTTTCCGAGAGGTGTGATGTTTCTTAGGCCCCGCAAATGATTACACAGATGAGAACCACAACTAGTATCAAGTACCCAAGTTTTCAAACTTGCATGGTTAATCTCAATCATATGAATATAAGATGACATACCAACAGAACGACGCGGCTTTTGATGTCCTCACGGTACACGGGACAGTTTCTCCTCCAATGTCCAGTCTTGTGACAATGGTGGCACTCAATGTCACCGCCCTTGCTCTTTGCCTTGCCCTGTGAGCCACTAGTCTCACCGGGCCCACTCTTACCGTTTCCTGGCTTTTTAAACTTTGGCTTACCTACAGCTAGGTCGCCATGAGCCTTGCCTTTACCTTTACCCTTGTTGGAAATCGTGAGAACATCCTGCTTCATGCTCCCACTCAATTTCATATCCTTCTCGGTCTGTACGAGAAGGGAGTGTATCTCATGAGGACTCTTTTTCAAGTTATTCATGTAGTAGTTCGCCCTGAAAAGGGCAAAACCATCGTGAAGAGAATGAAGCATACGGTCAATGACTATGCTCTCACTGATTTTACAATCAAGTGCCTCCAATTTCTCGACATTCTCAATCATGTTAAGAATGTGTGGGCTAACCGGTTGGCCCTTTTGGAGTTTCGCATCAAAGAAGCGACAGGTATGCTCATAAGTAACGATCCTCGGTGCTTTTGAGAACTCGTTAGTGAGCGTGGTGAAAATCTTGTTTGCACCCTGAGCAATGAAGCGTCTCTGCAAATTGGTTTCCATTGCAAAGATGAGTACGTTCTTTATCGCACCCGCTTCCATAACGAAGTCACTATAAGCAACTGTCTCGTTGACTCCTGCATTGGGGCCTGGGTTGACCGGTATTGGCTCAGTTAAGTACTTGAGCTTACCGTCAGCAATGGCAGCATTCCGTAGTGCCGCCTCCCAGTCCGCAAAGTTGGACCCATCATTCTTCAGTCCCGTGGACTGATTCATGTGGTCCATGAAAGCTTTCAGCCAGGACTCGTGTTCAAGTGTGGCACTAGGCATTGGGATTACGTTATTTCCAGCCATTTTGTTGTAACAGTATTATCAAAATAAACGTGTTCTACACTGCGAGAAGAAGAATAAAAATAATAAGCATGTGCATCGTTTATGATTTTAAGTCTAATGATCTACTTGTCATAACGCGAAGACTCAAACATTTATACAATTGACCTTCCTCAAGAATTATATAAATGATCCCAAGACTCAATTATCTGTAAATTGATAAGCTAACCTTTTAGCTAATTCTACCGTTAGAATTCTTGGTCGATAAATGTAACATTTCGTGTTTATGTAGTCTAGTTGTATGTTTGACTGTGTTAGTTATACGAGATGTCTTTTATATTCGGATGACATGTTTGGTATGGGAGCGAACTTCGGGACGAAGTTCTTTTTAAGGGGGGAAGACTGTAATACCCCGTATTTTATTATCGATTGAGCGAGATATATTATTATTTAATGGTAAAAGCGTAAAGGTAATTGATTGATTCATATTGTAAGATGAGTCGGGTTTATAGTTTTAGGTGGCATTTTGGGTCAAGGTGTTATAACCCATTTACCCACTTACCCATTTACCTTTTTACCTCACCAAAACCCTAAAATGAAACCCTAATCCAACCTTAAAACCCAATCCCCCTTCCTACCGTCATTTTTCACATCACCATCATCAACCTTTTTTCTTTCACGCCTCAAGCATCATTTCCAGCCAACGAACGCACGCCGGTGAGTGTGGAGGGAGTAGGGTCTGTCGTGAGTCTAGGGAGGCCGTTGCTGGTGGTCGAGGGTGGTTGTACTGGCCGGAATAGCACAGATCGACGGCCGTCATAGGTAAGGTTCTCTGTTTTTCATTTTTGTCACGGTAATTTGATCTGAGTTGTGCGTCGTTTAGGGACTGTTGTAGTAGTTGTCGGGGTGTGGGTTGTGTTGCTGGTGGTGAGTCAAGTCGTGTGGTGGTGGGTTGAGTGGTTGTCGTCGCTGTTGGTGGTTGCAGTGGTGGTGAATAGGTGTCGGGTTTGTTATAGGGTTTTTCGTTGCATTTCAGACATAGGGTAATGGGGTGGCACCACCGTGGACTCGGGGGAGGTCGAATCGGTGGTGCCACGTGTTTCAGGGTCGCCTTTCGACGGTGGTGTCAAGGGTGGTGGTTGGTAAGGAGGAGGGGTTGTGTCGTGGTGGCAGGCGAGTTGAAAAGGGGGGCTGGTTGTGGCGTTTGTGGCGGCAGGGACGCAAGCAGGGGGTGTTGGTGATAGTGGTTCTGACCACCGGCGTGGGTCGACCACGTTGGTGGTGGTGGGAGGTGACCAGGCCAGACCTGGTGTCAGGCCTGGTGGTCGGCGGTGAGGGTTGGTGGTTGTTGGAGTGAGTTGTGTCGGGTTGAAAGGGGGGTGTTTGTGTGTCGGGTTGAGTGTTGTTTTTGGGTAATATTTGTTACGGTTTTCATTTTAATAAGTCGGGAATATGTATATTTCTATTATTTACATTATTAGCTTTAGTTATTAAGTTAATATTAAGTAGCGATGACGGAATAATATATTTAAGTTTTTGAGTCGGGATTTTATTTCGGGAAGGTTACTATTTTTAGTAACCTGCTACTTTTGGTAATTGCTATTTTGGAAACTTCCCATTTTAGGAAACTTTCTATTTTGGGTAACTTATATTTTTAGTAACTTCTAAATTGGGAAAGTTTCTACTTATAGTAACTCTTGAGTATGGGAACGGGAATAGTTAATTGAATTAATTATGTTATGTATATGTTTAGGTGGCGAGTTTCGGGTGGAGTACTTCTGATCTGTAGTTAGCTTATTACCGCTATTTGAGGTAGGGGAATACACTGGACTTGATATAGTACTATGTGACTGGATTGACTGAATCGGTGATTTACATGTTATAACATGATTGTCTGATTTAATTCCGTTAAGCATTATTGTTGAACTGTTTTAATATATTGTTGCATCGGAGTTGGTGGAGGTGGAGGTGAGTATGGTGTGGTGATAAGGCCCAAAGGCGGGTTCGCAGACTTGCCCTGGTGTCCTCGGTGCGAAGTGGCGCAGATCGACTACGGTCGATATTTATAGTCTACCGGGGATCGGTATGGCTGGGTTGTCCGGGTGATGAGTTGTGATGGCGGTGGTGGTGATGGAGGAGCATGTGTTTTATGTTGCTGTTTATTGTATTACCTACTCAGCTTCGCGGCTGACCCTGTGTATTCGTGTACGCCTGTGATGATCCAATTATTGGGGAGCAGATTGACAGGTATTTCAGAGACTGATGGGAGCTGGCCGGGAAGAGAGCTTGGATGACTGACTTAGTGCCTAGCCCACCTTAGTCTTATTAGTAGTTTTATCAGACTTTATCTTTTGGTCGTATTTTTGGAGACTTTGTTTTAATTCCAGTTGTAATCTCTCTATCAACTTTTTAATAAAGTACTGTGTTTCTTTCCTTTGTTATCTACTGCCTCGGGTTTCCGAGATGGTAACACCGTTATTTATCTGAGGAGTCCTTGTTCAGGCCCTTAAATAAATGGGGGTGTTACAATAAATTTCTATAAATTTTATCTTTAGTCCATCATAATCACGAGAAACTCTTCGGACTATAATGTTGAGATAAACTAAGTCAACACAAACTACTTACCCAACGTAGAAGGGGTCATATTATGCCTACCGACGAAGAAGGGATTCATAGTTGTTTGCCCTTATAAAGACTAATCTCAATTTCCGTTTTAGAGGAAGATCCCATCAACTTTATTTTAATTCATTTTAAGTGAACTAATATCTAGCATGCGTGAATGAATAAACTAAGGTGATGGCTTAATAAACATGTGACATCTGTATGTCTATGAAAACTAACATACAACCTATATGTGTCAATTTTCATGCATTTTAGTAGTAGGTGGTTTGGTTTTAGGCGGAAAATGATGCATAAACTATCATGTGAATGAAAAGCAATAGGAATGAAAAACGTAAAAGCAATAAAAAGTCCTAGTGTGGCCTATCCTATCAAAATGAACATTAAATACAAATTTTGAATCCATCCTTGGACCCGAGAAGCTTGTCTCGATGTTCCATCTTGATCCATGTAGCGGGAGTGAACTCCAATCTCCATCTTTAGTCTTCTTTGAAAATTACAATAAATAAATTTACATAATAAACCTATTTATTACATTCTAATTTCAAAACCCAAAAACTAAAGAAAAATAAAGGAGATTCGAGATCTCAAATTACATTAAAAATTATGTTCCCATCATTACGAAAACATAATTTGACTAAGGCCACACTAAGTATTACAAATTACAACCGATTGCAAAAATACGTAAATTAAATTTATTCAACGATTCATTCAACAAAAAATAAAATGCATCAACTAAAAATTAAATTAAACATACAAGACATAATTCTTTAATTATGTAGATTAATTTTATCCAAACCACCTATTTAATTGATTAAATTAAGTGACAATTCCTCAATTAATCACATTAATTTTAATCTTAATTCATATTAAACTTGTAACATGAATTTAATCCATCAATATTTTAAACTTCTTTAAAATAGTTAGGTATCTATTAATTATGAACCGCTTCACAATAATTAATTTGCCAAAATAAAACAAAATAAAAACCCCTTTTTTTAATTGTCTCGGCAAAACAAACAAAAAAAACAGAAATTTTTTTTTTATTCTGCCCAGTCGTGAACAGTAACAGAAACGGAAAAAAAAAAATTTATCTCTTCTCGGCTGAAAAACCGAAACAAAAATAGAAACCCTATTTTTTAAATGTCCCGGCCTAAAAAAACAGCCCTAACCCTTTTTTTTTCTGTTGCGGCTGAAAGGAAAAACTAAACAAAAAAACAAAATTTTCTTTTGAAAAACAGCCGCACTCATCGATCGGAAAAACGAACAATTGTTTAAAGTTGCTATTAACAAGATTGGCATATACAACTTATAATTTATATACATATTCAAACTAGATTATTCAAATTTAACATGTTAAAAGAATATCTAAATCATGATATAACCGATTATCATAATTGATTTGAACTTTTGTTAAATTAAGTTATATGCCAAAAACAGTAAAAAGAATTCATCAATCCGAAAAAAAAAAAAAACGATTTCCATTTACGTCTCGATTTACAAAATCGAAACATCTACAAATTATCATAATTATTATCTTAACTTATTAAAACAATAATATGAAAATCAAATGGAAATAAACAACAACAAAACGCAACAATCGGCTGAAAAAAATCTTCACGGCTCAAAAAAAAAAATTCAGCTGATTTTTTTTTTCTTCGAAAACCCTAATGTTGTTTACAAACAATTTTATGAAAATCATCAAAATTAAAATTCGTGGCCTTGGCTCTGATACCTCTTGTGGGATTTATCTGTATGCATCCCTTTAATATAAGGATTATAACGAATTATAAAGAGATGATTACGAGTCATAAAACTAAATTGCATAAACAAAACGTAAAGGATTAAGAAATAACCTTCGGTCCTAGCTTATATGGCCTATGAACAATATCGCAATGATATTCTCCTATCAGTTGCACCCAAGATGATATGAGATATGCACTTGTTCTTTTGCTAGAATCGATCCCCAAATCAACAGCTTAATTTTAGGTTTTTGAGTTTTTTCGATGAGAGGAGAGGCAAGGATTAGGTTAGAATGAATTAGGTTAGAAAAAACATCTCTCATTTCTCTTAATAAGCCGAAAAAAGAGAAGGTAAATCGAGATCTTATTCTTTTCTTCATTCGGCCCATAAACCGAAATAATAAGGATTAAAATCATTATTTTCGGTTATTCCAAAAATGTATAAAATGTGTTAAATATAAATTGTCATCTAGTGAGGATCGAACCCATAACCTCTTGGTTTGAGTATCCTTACTATTACTACTATGACACATTCATCTTGTTGATTAAATATATAACCGATTACATTTAATTACGAATTAACATATTAATTCGTCCAAGCTAACATCATATACATTAATTAAATATAACTTATTATATTCAATTTACGAATTGACAGTTAATTCGTCTCAACTAATATTATTTAATCTTCATTAAATAATTGTCTAATCAACACATTGACTAACTGTTTAGTCATATAAGGCATCAATGTGATTAAATGGTCAAAGGTGTGACCTTTAGGGACCAGTTGATCACCGCCATATGTATGATAATAACGTCAAACTCTCTAGCAAGCCAACAGTTATTAGGTAATCGTTAATCAATTGATTAAAATACTAAGTATACCCTTGTGAACCTGTAAGAGATTTACAAATGTTATCACACTAATTTGTGGAGGACACAAGCTCCAACACTACTGCCGTCACTGTCATCATTTTCTGCTTGTACTGGCTCATATGGTCAAAGGGATCTGCAGTGCCATCAAAGAGAGGCATGTTTGGATTTGTGAATCCCTTTGGCATGGCAATAACGGATATGGCGTCCACGAATGGTGAGTCATCATAACTGTCAGGTGCCGCCTTTTCAAGTGGAGGTAGCAGTCCTGGGACCCTACTCAGCATTTCCCTCAGCTCCAGGTACTGCTGGTTGGTTAGACTTCCAGAGTCTTGATTTTGTCTCTCTACTACTTGCTGACTTGGGGTGCTGCTTCTTGGCCTGATCTCTTGAGGATCCCGGTGTGGCGTGATGGCTAATGGTGTTGAGGTTATGAGCGTTCGTTGATGCCAACTTACCTGCGGGCTACCTGCGGATCCTGCACCAGGTGTCTGGTCAGTTACCACTAAATTATCAACTGGGAGGTTACCTGGTTATACTTCCACGCGGCTGGCTGGCTGCCAGCTGTCTGGTGTGTGATACCCTAACCCTTGCGGGGTTATTCTTTCCCCTGCTGACACTACTGTCAGATCTAGCCTCGTTACCAGCTCGGCTGGTATATGTCGAAGTTGGCTCCTGCTGCCTGATACCCCCTGTGTAAGATCTACTACCGAGGCCTTACCGCCATTCCTCGTGCTGGCTGGAGTGTTGGTCTGCTGCTTCAAAAAGTCTTTTTGTGCCCAGAGTTCCATGTCCCTCCTCTTTGCTTCGGCTTCTGCCTTCCTCTGGTTTTCTCGCATATCTTCCATTACTTTCTGGTGGTTCTCCATGCCACTAAGTAGGGTTTGTGTCGGACTGGGTAGTGGGGTAAGGCATGAACTCACTGTACCCTTGTCTGATCTAGTTTGGGCCGCCACAGCAGGAGTTTTGGGAGGTAGAGTGGCTTTTGTCACAGCGGTGGTTCTTGGAGCATGTCCGGGGGCCTGAGTTTGTGCCATTGATGCTGGATTCTGAACTGGATTGGGTGGTATCGACGGCTGACTGCTCCCTGACATGGCTGCTGATGTTTGCTTATCCATTACGAGTTTAGGTAATCAACGATTGACGACCACAATGCTCCACGGTGGGCGCCAAACTGTTTTGGTGATTTTTACCGGATTAGATTGTATGAGGTCAATGCGGTCTTACTCGTTGCGTATTGTTTATATGATTGTATTCGATGCTAAATAAAGGAATTAAATGCGTTAACAAGGATTTACACGTAAAATTTGGTGACGCGGAAAACCCAATGTGGGAAACAACCGCGGGAAGGGACGGTACCCTTCCAAATATTGCACTAGCTCGTTAATTGGGGAATGAGTACAATGGAGGCGGAATGTAATCTAGCTAGCACAATGTATTTTGCGTGAGATCTTGAATGTCCTTTCTTGATTTCTCTTTTGGCTATTTATAGGGTAAGAACCCTAGATATGTCCTACCTAGTTTATGGAAAGGAATATTACTTCTATTACAACGCTTTCCATAACGAGCCATCTCCCTCCATTCTCCCTGATCTCCCTGATTTCTCCCTGAAGGCTTTCCAAAACGCGGGACTCTTCTATCAATGGGCTTCTTCACTTTCACTCGTCTCCTGGCCCAACTCCTTAGGCGGATCCTTCCTCGCACCCGGGCCCCTCTCGCTTGTTCTTCCTCCACGGCCCAACTCTTCAACATGATTAAGTGGACTTGCCCCATTAGGCCAATATGCAGATTTTGGCCCAAACAACACTATCCATCTATAGCTATAGATGGATGATGTCCGTCTATAATGAGAAGGACTGCAACAAGAGTCGTTGCTAGTGAAGCTCGATCACGAGTAACGAGTGGATCCAAACCCGAGCTGCATTTGGCTAGTTGATACTCCACATATACATACACACATTTGTGACTAATTTAAGATGATTTCCAATGGGTCGAATATTTCAACTTAATCGCTAAAAGATTAGCACGTACATTATAAGCAGAATGCTAGAGGGTAAAAGCTAGCTAGCTAGCTTAACTTGTTTTCTTAAATAAGGTAGAAAGAATCTTTAAGAATTTTGAGATGATCACATATTTTGTATAGGAAATGGCATAAAAATTTAATAAAGTCCGACTAATTAGACCATATGCATGTCGCATATGCTATTATGGAGTTTTCTCTATGGGTTAGTTTTTCTAGTTTTGTAGCCATTTATGACACTTTGTCCAAATTTTGATGTTTTCTCTTCTCACGGCAAAATAAGGCTTAATTATGCTACCCACTAACAATGGGACCAACTCCCGTCTTTTTCTTCCTTAATTCAATGTCTAATTAGGTAGCACTTATCATGGATATATATCCTCATTTTAGTTTTTATATGGAAAAATACTACTCCGTATAATAAGTGAATACTCCCTCCTTTCAAGTTAACGGTTTACATTTATTTTATTTTCCCTCATAAAATAAAACAAGTGTAAACTATTATTCACTTTGACAGAGGAAGTACTGTATTGTTCAAGATCTAACAGAGTAACACGGTTACATAAAACTATATCTGCGGCTATAACTAAGATCGAAATTTTTTAAAATTTAATCGATATCTTTGCTTGATTTTTTTTTTTTAACTCGTATTCTGCTTAATTATTATTTCATGAACAAACTCAAAGCTATGAATGGTGCACATAAGTACACTTGTCCCTTTCCTTATTTTATTGAGTCCCTCACTATCTTTCACATTTGTACTCAATAGTACAAGTTAATTAACTCTATTAAATTGATAAGCTCCCCAATAGAATTGCTCATAGCTGTATTAATCTACCTACTTTAATTTCAATTTATTGTAGGTAGATTTACTTAAGAATATTAATTTATGCGAATTATTGGGTAAATCACTTTCCTTAATCATCTTCTAGCCTATAGAATACAACCATGCATTTGCATGAAGGAAACCAAGGTTAGTGCAATCAAAGTTTGATACTCCCTCCTATTCACAATAAACTTCCCTATTTTCTTTTCCGTCTATTCACAATAACTTCTCTATTTCCTTTTTTAGTAAGTGTTTGTGTGGTCCAAATTTAATTGTATGGTGGGATAGTGTATTTGTGTGGTCCAAATTTAATTATATGGTGGGGTAGTGTGTTTCCTTAATATTTGTGTCAAAATGAAATGGGAGGTTTATTGTGAATAGGAGGGAGTATTTTATATTTTTATTGAGACCTTCCCATAATTTATTAGCAATGAGAGATGTAACTATATATATTGTTTATCTAAGGTGATAATATCAAATATGTTGGTTATTCTCAATAAAAATGGATCAACCGGCCGTGACAAAAGAAGGGTAAGGGCGATATAGACCTCGATTAAACAACAATTAGTAATGCATGCCGACTGAGATGAGCTTGGCTCGACCTAAGTTGAATTACTAGTATATAGAGAAGTATGTTTTTTCTCTCAAACTAAAATTAAATGAAAAGATTTGAATCGTAAGAAGACTGTATAAGGTAAGCTAAAGAATTATGAGAATTTTGATGACATTGTTGTATTTACTCTGTCAATGAATATTCGGTTTTTAACATATTAGGAGTAGTAGTAGTAACAAGTACTAAATGTCAATATCTAGCTCAACCATTTTGGGACTTTGATTAAGACATGTCAACTTAAGTTTTATCTCATTTATTAAGCGACTATACCCAGTAACCTTGCTGTTGAAACTTTCAATAGGGTGTCCTCTTTAATTTCTGAGGTACATTTTTATACAGCTAAGCTTAAATTATTTGCAAACAGCATTAATTCACACCTCAACTACTTGATAACTATCCTCACTTCGTGACTTCGACGACTTGTTTCTTGCATTCGGTGGCGGAGCCAGGCGTTTAGAGGGGCTGAAAAATTTCAGTGGAAACGAACAAGTAACGCCATCAAATAAACTTAAAAAAAATTCGAATTTATAAATAAAAAATGCGAAATTTTAAGAGTTCGGCAAAGCAAGCGCCTTTGCTAGCCCCCTAGCTAGATCAACCCTTGCTTGCATTAGTATGAAAACCTCAACGACTTATATTTATTTTTATCCAAGAGATCATGCATGTTTTTCAATAAGTCAAGAGTGAAACAAATATAATATAATTCCAAGGTTAATTACTCGCGCGCTTATTTTATTTTTCTCCGAAATTTTATGGCCTGATCAGACTAATATGAACTAAAGCGATTAGAAATCAAATGAGAGTGCATAAGCGAATAGAAAAATTTGTTGAGCAATGGAATTAGATAGATGAACGACTAACTGAACTAAAGTACTTATATAAGTAGCATCATTAAGCTAATGTCAACCTTCTTTTGGTTTGATGTTTAGTCTTTTTTAGCTCATTTAACTCCTTTCAAAATTAAGCTTATGTATAAAAAGAAAAAACAAGACCCATATTATTTTCAGTGATTTATTAATTAATAGGGTATAAACGAAAATCAAGAATTCAAAATTCTTAAACATTTCTCCGTCCTAGTCGACTATTTACCTTTACTCATGAGCAATATATATCGAATTGATAATCGAAAGAATGTGTCCAACAATTTTATCAATGAACTTGTGTAGTACAATCATGTATAAAGTTAATTAGGCATGACATATTATTTGCATATTAGCACCTTATGTTGAATGCTAAATATAGTCATCACTCACCATCAAAATAACAAAAATAGGCTACAATTTTAAGTTAGTGACTTGTATTTTTATGTAAATTTCATGACATTCTATGAAAGATACGTGGTTTAGTCTTTCTTAAATGATAATGATGTATTGGATTATGTCGATTGAAAATATGTTTTCTCATGAGCATGATGTTTAAATGATTACCAAATCATATCATTATCCTCAAATTACAAATTGATTGATGTTATCTGCTGCTTTTTTTCAAATATTTCTTCTTAATTAATGTATCAACCTTGCTTATGTTATCTCATTATTTCATAAAAGTATTATTCAAAAAAAAAAATCAAAAGGATATATACGCCTTAATACGAACTTCATAATTAACTTTTTATTGGTGTAAAATACATGAAAATTTACAAATAATCACAAGCATTTATACCTAGGTTATATATGTCCTCTTCGACTAAATATCCATAAACATTATTGCAATACAATATACATTTATTACGTTAAACTGAATCAAAGTAAGTTGTAGTACCAATTGATTTAGATTAAATTAAATGAAAATAAACCGAATTCGATAAAAACTGTATTGAAATGAATTCGTTACCTTGTAATTAAAAGTTCCAAGGAAAATGTACATCAAAGAAACATTCTTATAATATTATGATCTATACTCTTATGGTAAACATTTCCATTGCATATGACAATTACATGTACACTACACAAACTTTTTGATAAGTTGGTGAATGTACTTCTAGCAATTAAATTAACGTGATACAAAGATCGATCCACTATATATGAGCAACATACGAAGTAACTATATTTATATATATAATAATTATCATAGATCATTATTATATATTATGTACATAATTTATTATATATCCTGCTGCAACTCGAATCAATTTAGCCCTATTATGGGTATGAAAACGGGTAATGCTAGGTAGCTATATGGAGTAGTATATATATGACGCACTAAATTTATGTCTGAATTACCAATTTTAAACACAACTTAATCTTCTGGTAACCCTTAACATGATATAGGGTATATTTCCCTTAAATGTCAAGCTATGAATTTACTAAATTACTATACTAGGAGAGTTCCAATTGAGCAATTCTTCTATCATTTGCAATGCAGCTTCATCTTCCTCACTTAATTCAGCTCCAATATCGGAAATAGACGAAGATGAAGAAGAGGAAGAAAGAGTAGAAGTAGAGGATAATGGTAACACTTGTGGTAAATTATTACTAATATTTTTATTATTACTATTGTTATCAACCAAGACGTCTTGTTTAGTAACAGTAGACGTTTTTCCGAGTTCAACCCGCATAACCCAACTTGATCCGGAACAAGAACCAGCTCTCTTTTGCCATACACCAATGTGAGAATTATCGGTGTCAAGTCGAAGGCAAGTAAGTGAAGGAGAAGGATCCTTGCAATATCTCTTGAGCTTTGCACTAAGTACCTCGGACAATGTTGAGTTGAATGGAGCGACTTTCCGATCTTGAGTATTCGTATTACTATTATTATTAGTACTAATTGTATCATTATTATTATTATTTGAAGAATGCTTAATTGTATCTTCCCTTGGGAAATTAGTCTTGGCATTTTGGCCGTTCATTAATATTGCAGCTTGATCATATGCTCTTGCTGCTTCTTCTGCTGTCTCAAATGTTCCTAACCATACCCTCTTCTTCCTACAATGTTATTGTACACATACATACAATTAGAATATTTATATCAAAACCATGTATTCTTGTTGGAATTAGTATGATCAAGTTACATTCAAGGCAATTTCTAACTTGGTCGATCATCATACAGATATAGTGCCTAAATTTCGAAATGTAAAGGTAACTGAAGACGGATACATGGGTGTTAAAGGGAAAATGTAAGAAGAAGAAGAGAGAGAGTGACATACAGTAAAGGATGACGAATTTCAGAAACCCAAGAGCCCCACTGGCGTTGCCTGACACCTCTGAACTTCTTAGATGGACGTACCATGATGATTTTATAGTATCACTCTGTCACAGCAGCCACTTTTTTTGTTCTTTTTTTATAATATAATATAGGTAAGGAGGCAAAAGAGATGAGATATTGAATTGTGATCAGAGAGTTAGTTGTAACCTGCAAATGCTATCTTATGTAAATGTTAACTTATGTACTCTCCATAATATATAAGTCTCTCAGATTGTAGAAGAGTAATTGAAGGAAGTTGTAGAAATGACTTGTCGGTGGACCTTTATAATTTTACTATATATTCTATCAAATCAAATGTTTCCAAGCCACTCATGTACTACTACTCTACTTACTCTTCTCTTTTCATGCATTTAAAGTTTCTACCTGCCCGAGATTTTTATTTTCTTTTTTCCTTTTTTTTTCCTTGTATATACTTCACCTATATTGCTACAAATTCTCAACTTGGGACCATCTCGGTAATCTAGACCTCTATACTAAAGATGAAACGTAAAGGGTCTTTAGGTACTCTTTAAAATCAATCGGTTTCATTGTAGATGGACACTATCCGTTTAAAATTGTAGACGGATAGTGATCCTCTCACAAATGTAAGTGGGGATATTCATTGTCCACCCACTTGCACAATCCACCCTCATTTTGTGAGTGTGACTCTCTCCGTCTACAGTTTTTTACGGATATATAGTGATCTAAAATGATAATTTCTGTTTTAAAATACTTTTTAAAGAAAAAGTAGGAGATTCAAGCTCCCTATATTTTCATTGAAAATTATAATGTATCCATTACTATGGAAAATTCTTGGGAAAATTTCTATTATTATCAATGATGTGAAATTAGACCTTGCTTTCTTTGATGGGAAAATTTCTATTATTCTTGACATCGCTTTTATGAAACCAACAAGGTTGCTGACTTTATTGCTTTTATTAAACATTTATGTCTAACTCTGATGAGGATGTTTGATAGCCGGTGACTTCAACTTACCTCACTCATATAAAAAGATGAGATAGATTGGTCACAACCCAAATGATCAACCTATTTTTCTTACCTTATAGGAAACAAAAACTAATAACTATTGACGATGCCTTAAAATTAAGTATTTAAGAGTTTTAAGTAGTGCTAGATCGAGTAAGTTTTATTTGTGAGTTACCAAGGAAAATATTATACTTATTTATACATGAAAATATACATTTGTTCTATGTTTATCTACGGGCTTATTTGGATAGAGGGATTTGGAGTAAAAGGAAGGGGAGAGAGAGTAGGTGATTTAAAATCCCTTGTTTGAATAGCAAATAAGGGTGAAAGAAAATGTAGAGGGATCAATTTTCCCTGCTCTAAGGCAAATTAAAATCTCTTCACAATAGAAAATACTTAAAGAAAAATTGTATCCAAACAACTACACTTCATTCTCCCTCCCTTTCCCTTCCCTCCTTCTCCTACTTTTGTATCCAACCAAGGCCTAAGAATTGGATTAAATACCCAAAAAAACTAAAATCATTTTCCAATATCTCGGAGTCCCAGAAAATGGCATGTATCTCTGCCACGGGTTTTAACAACACCTTATTATACAACGATGATTCTCATATGATTCAATTAAGAAGCCGGTTCATTTTTTATGACTGTTTTATTCATAAATTCCCATAACGGCATAAATTCGTAGCTTATGAATAAACATTTAGATTTACTAACGGGCGCGACACTAATAGTAGGCCACCGGATCCTAGAGGTCAGTCACGACAATTGACTAGCCACACGTTAAACTGACAGTTGTCATGAGTACGAAAGTAAGGTACTTTAGGAACACCCCATGATTATCGGACTATAACTTGTTTCGGAAATCGTTGCGTTTAATCGACAGTTTGTATGACATTGCGTCAGAAAATTCAAAAAAATCAATTTTGAAAATGGTGAACATTTTAAAAATACCTAGAATGTTATATACCGGTCGACGGCGTCGGAATGACAATAATTAGAATCAAATCCGACTCCGGGCCAAAAACCGATTCAATATTCAAATCCCGACTTAACATAAATCAAACCCAAGTCAAGCAAACAAAATACCTTCCCCAAATAACACCCAAAAGCACGCTTATACAGCTTAGCAAACACAAATCATAACCCACCAAAACCTAGGATTGAACAAATTAAAGAGGAAAATCCATTGGTGAAAAGGACAGTGATAGAGGTGTCTTTCTATCAAACAATATTATCTCTCAACAAACAAATTAGCAAGTAGTAAGTAGAGGTCGAACCCAAAGGACGGTTAAATCTAAACTCAAGTAAATTGCAATGTTTAGTTAGGTGCTTGTAATAGTGTCAAGGGTGTCACAAATTGATTGGTATGCCATGAGCGTAACAACTATAACTAAAGCAATTGAAAACAAATGAAAACAAATGAAAGCAAGAGCAAGTAAAATAAATAAGGATGAAATCAATATGGAAAAAACACTAGCGTGTCATGGGTTCATAGAGGTGATCAAATGGTAAATTCAAAGAGTATGAGTTTGGTTTGGTCAAGGTCGCGGTATAGTAGAGCCGAAACATCCGGTCCCGCGGCTCATAGGTCGAGTCGGGTTAGCTTCCGCGTACACCCGATCTTCCCACTAACCTAGTCCATGGTCTAACAATCCCCGAGACTTCCGATCTTACGGGTTTTGTTGAATAGGTCGAGAATCATACTAGGTTGCTGTCAATCAACACTACGCCAAATAAGACCTTCAATAACGTTCAGATAATGCAATTACCGTTTTTAAATAGAAATACGGGACCGTTATTGCAACGACGGTTGTTAAATATATACCACGGTTGTACAAACACGCGACCGTTATATAACATCAATAACGGATCTATAATACCGTTATCACAACTCAAGAACCGTTATAAAATCTTTTAAGAAACCGTTATTAAATCTTAATAACGGTTTCAAATCCGTTGTCGTAGTTTACTATTGACAACGTTTTATCGTTCCAAAACCGTTGTTAAATATTATATATGATAAATGGTTCTTTTCATTATCTTATTTAATTGAATGTCAAAATTTAACAACGGCTTTATTGCATGCAAAACCGTTGTTATATTTATCTATCGACAATGGTATGTAACCGTTATTTTTTTTATTGATGAAACTTTGACAACGGTTGTACTTAAATAAACCGTTGTAAAAATTTTGCATTCGGCAACGGTTATCATTCGTTATCTTATATTTTTGGCGGTTTGAATGGGAGCGAAAATATGTCTACGGTTATTTATCTAAATAAAACCGTTGTCAAATAAATGTTTGCAACGGGTTGTTTTTAACCGTTATCGTTTCTAATTATTTTTAAAAAAAAAAATAAGTTTAGCTTGTTCTAGCAGCTGCTGAAATGCTATTTTTTCAGCAGCGTTTCTAGCAGCTGCTGAAATGCTATTTTTTCAGCTGCTGCTGAAAAATAGCATTCCAGCATCTGTCCAGTGCAAAAATTCAATCCCGCATCAAAATATTATACCCCATGATCAATTAAACCCAGTTTAAAAACAGTACAAACAGGATAATCAAAAGCCAAAACACAACTTCCTTAAAAAAACAAAAGAAGCCAATACACAATGGCTCTATATATACACACACGTACATAAAGCATGAGAAAATTATTGAGATTCCGCTAATGAAACAACATAACTTGCCTACATATTTCTCAACTGGGTGATGTCCTCTGCGAATATTCTGGGGCTCTCTTGAGTATTAGTGGAAACTACAATTCAAAATATACATAATCAAAAGAGATATAATATATGGAAGTATACAGAATTGAACTCAATTTATATCTGAAATAGTTTTAAATCACACTAACCCGTATCATAATGGTAGAATAATTTCCGTTGATAACCTCCAGCATGGACTGACAAACGTAAAAGGCGCATTGTTTGTCGTCTGGTGCTTTAGGAGACTATTATATAAATCACACACAAATCAGCTGAATTAGATAATCAACCTCTCGCATAAACATAAATTAAATGATACGGGTAATTATTAAGAATACACTTACTAATGGCGTGATAAAATTGGGAACGGTGTTGCTTTCATATTTCCCAAATAGACATAATCTTCTTTTTGCTTCAAAAACACTAATTCATAAATATACACACATGCCATTATTATTTGCATATAATGGCTCAAGTCATACAATAACAAATGACATTATTGACGGTTGTAAACTTACTCAGTTATCATCTTTACACAACTGTCAGAGGGGTTGCCTTCGCGAGAGTCAATCCAGTACACTGTTTTTGTTTCCACTTGGATTGTAAGTAGCACCCAATGCTTCCTATTCAATTTGGGACATTGAATTGTTAGTTCATTTACACGCATGTAAGCATGTTAATAATAAATTTATAGAACCGTGATTCATTACAATAATCACGTACTATCATATATTATATTAAAGCAACAACCGCAAGCCCCGTTGATCGACACGTGTCACACGCCACGTGTCATTTTCTATTTAAAAGAAAGAATAATAATAAGATTTGCAATCACGTTAACATGAAAATTACCTAAAAGGAAGTTGCTAATTTTGAAGTTTATTTGTGCGCAATTTTAGGAGTTATTTTCGGCAGAATATTTCAACAAGTCAACTTAAAAAATATTTAGGAGATATTTTCAGTATCATTTTTCTAACATATTTTCGGTATAATTTTTTTTAGGAGATATTTGCGCAATTTTTAAGGAGATATTTTCGGTAGAAGTTGCTAATTTTAATTTGATTTGGGATGAAATTTAGGAAAGAATCATATCATATATTATATTAAAGCAACAACCGGCTATCCCTTTATACGTCACGTGTCACAACACATTCAAAAGTCACGTGTCATACTCTCTAATTAAGAAAAAAAAAGTTGCACGTAAACAATTCAATTACAATTACAATTACAATGCTAAGTGTATTTAGGCCCACTAAATAGCTATTATTCACGCACCATATGAGCATGTTTTTCAAATTTGCAAATATAACTTGATTTTCTAAAATCTTGCAAAGTTCGGAATTTAAATAGATAAGCCGCAATATTAGGAAATGATATGAAGATAATTACGGAAACAATTTTATTATGGAATTTTTTAACTGCATAGTAAATCTCTTAATTATCATCATATCATCATATATTATATTAAAGCAGAAACTGGGTGCCTCTTTGATTACCACGTGTCACAGCAAGACAAAAATGATTACATTTTTCAATTAATGTTAATTAAATGGTACATTTATGGTCAAAATATTACAATGAGATAACAAAGCATATATTTTCCTAAATTGATGGGCAGTTATAAAAACAATTTGATTGATTTCCATAATTGTAGTCATAACATCGGGTAGGAATCACAAAGAAAATGGAAATTATAACTTTTTCTGGAAGATTATAGATTTATAGTAATATAGTAAATTAATGTAGTAGTTATAAACGTACCAAAAAGTTAATTGTCTAATATATTACCGAGTATATAAATTGTCATATGTGATTCCCTCCCCTCGAATTAAAACGTTAAAATTTTCTTTAAAATCACATACATACACATATCTTTGAAAACTTTTTAAAACAATTTTGTATCACATTTATTTCTTGATAATTTTTAATTGTATATGATGTAATTTAGGTAAGTGGCAAATCATTGGGTGCCTCAAATCATTGCGCTCTCCATGTTCTGTTTTTATTTAAATCTAATTTGATTAATTAATAGTACCTTTTAGATGATATAGGTTATGATACAGTATGATAATTTTCGAAAATATTTCCTACTTCGTACACTACAATCAATTTTGTAATATAATAATCTAAGTTATTTTTGATAATTAAGGATGAGATTTTAGAATTTGGGTGTGTTATATTTGTATAATGTGACTCCTATAATTTTGCCTGAATTGTTGTCAGATATAATTATGATAAACATAAACATAAGATGCCTTAATAAAATTGCCTCTATGCCTTAACATAAGATATAATTATGATAAACATAAACATAAGATGCCTTAATATGAACGGAAAAGGTATTTAACAATTCATGGATTATACAACCAGTTGTATATGTTGTACGGTGTAGAATCTGAGCTTTGTGATAAAATATATGAGCTTTATGTTAAAGAATATGAAATTTATTAGAAAGTATTGAATTCATCAATTTACACATTAAAAACATGAACTTTAAATTAGCTCAAAAAGAATACACATAAGCTCAAATTCTTATACCTTGGTTGTACCATGCTTATGGTACAACTGGATGTATAATCCTATTTGTGGGTATTTAACTACTTTACTTAATTGTAAAATACTTATTTTAATATGGATCTAATGTAACCTAAACAATTTACTTATTTTTACGTGTCACATATGAGTATGCTTCCAAGACACCAATATGCTACATGAAAGATTGTTATTAAAAAAGGTTTTTTATATGAAGTACCCCGTGTTTATTCGAATTTTACGATATATCTTCGAATTTTCAGAAACACACAAGATAGCCCTAAACTTTATAAAATATTCTAGAAATACCCTAAATGCCCAAACTTTACAATTTTATATATTATATTTGGCCGCTTTTTGTTGATTACTCATCCGAAATATGTTGAGCCATCAACATAATCAACAATAGTGTGATTTGCATTAAATTTGGCAGGTGTTATTTGAATATGAACCTCATTAACTTCAAACAACAGCATCTCCCACAAAATTACGAAAAAAAGGGATTTCTTTCCAATTAATATTCCAATTAGAAAATTAACCTATTAATTTGGCCAAATTCATTCAAAATGATTTGGATTATTACTATTTCAATTATGATTATCCTCATTAACGTCAAAAAGGGATTCCTTTCCGATTAATATTCCAATGAGTAGATTGGACTCGATTACTCCATATTATTCCCTATGTCACAATTAATTGTTTATCTTTAATATCCTTTGTGAGAGTTCTTTTAATCAAAGGTACAGAAATAAATGAATTGGAAGAAAGTATCTTTCAAGAAATGTAACTAACACAAATTAATTGAACAATTTATTGGAGACGAGTTAGATAGAGGTTAATATTGGATTGTTATAAATTGATATGTTAAATAAATCATCCTTTGATTCATCTTTTTTTTTGTGCTCTAATCTACTCTTCACAATACTTCTTTTAACATGCATTTATTCTAATTAAGGTTGATTTAAAAATATATATCTACCATATAATTTTATACAAGTGACAATACAACTACACTAACCAACGACGTAGAAATTCACAACGGCTATGGTTGTATTTACCACCATTTTGATATTTCACATTATAAATGTATAGTTGGTATTTCTTAAGATGGGTTTAAATAAGACCGTACTTGGATATCAGACAAGCTTATTATTAATCCCTAGATATTATGCTTTTGTCCTATATAGGTATTTTATTTGATCCGTTTTAATTTTAAGACGAGTTATTAGAATTTAGAACGTAAACATTAATATGCCAACGGGGTAGGAAAACCATTTTATACATCTTTACTTAAATGCGTATTAGAACGTAAACATTGATATGTCAACGGGGTAGGAACATAACATGTGTCGCATTGCAATAGTTCCAGTTTGTATAATAACAATTGGGTAAATAAAATATGAAGTTTCATACTCCTTTGAGTCCTTTCGTCCCGATCATTCGTTTGCCTTTGGTTTGGACATAAATGACAAGAAAAGAGGAGGGGGTCAATTATTAAATAACAAGTGAATCAAATTAAGTGCGGAGTATCAAATTGCTTACCAAAGGCATTTCTAAAGGCACCCAATTGATTGAGACACCCAAAAATGGAATAATCAAACAAATGTGTGGGACAAAGGGAGTTATATATAAGGATTTACTTATCCATTGTTTTAAACAATTGGGGTTCAGATCAAGCTTGGGTCCTGAATTTGGGTGTCGGGTATAGGGTTATTTGGATCAGCTCAATTTTGACAAGTCTAAGTTACCTCAGCCGCCTACTTCGACTACTTGCCAATAACTTATCAAAAGTCGAGAAAAAAAAATCATAGTATTTCGAATAAAATTAAGCAACACAAACTTATCAAAAGTGAATGTGTGCTAGACAAAAAAATCATAGTATTTCGAATAAAATTAAGCAACACAAACTTATCAAAAGTGTATGGGTAGTAGACAAAGTGAAATTTTCTAAAATTTAATAATTTACTAAATCCAAAAAATATGTAAGTTTTTACTTTCAATAATACTTTTCGTTTCCACACGTACAGTGCACGGGTTCAAAAATTAGTAATACCTTAACCACTTATATCAATTTCTTAGGGATATATATATATAGCTTAACCAAATAAAGGTCTTAAATAAGAAAAAAGATCTTGTAAAATTACATATATCTATATCATATTATATCATCATATCATATATTATATTAAAGGAACAACCGGCTATCCCCTTTAATCACCACGTGTCACATCCCAATTTCTTGCCATGTGTCATCCAAATATTTAAATGCCCAATATAGTTTACAAAACATTTGACAAAAAAAAGGTGTGAAAAAGTCTAAAAGATATTTAGGAGAAATCTATAAAGTCATTTTAATCTAATCATGGAAATAATTTTGACGTGATTTTAGGAGATATTTATCGAGTTATTTTATATTTTAGGAGAAATTAATGGAATCAATTTATATTTTTTAATTTGTTAAACTGTTTTATCATTTTACGTAATCAAATATAATCATATCTTTACTGTATTATTGATTGATAATAATAAAAGGAGATTAACTCAGTAAGTCAATAGCTAAAAAAGATGTACTCTCAAATTTCACTAATAGGCGTGACAAATTAATGTCGTTAAGAGTCATTGTTATATTTATGTCTTTAGAAACTACGAACGAACATCATCTACCACCACCAAATAACCATCATTCACGGACAATACCCTATGAGCATTTTTTTTTTCAAATTTGGAAATATAAACTGATTGCTAAAATTGGTGATTAAATAAAATAAATTAGTTTCTAGGAAATGATCGAAGTTAATCGCGGAAACAAGTTAATTATGGAATTTTTAGGGTAATAATAAATCTCTTAATTGTCATTTCTAAGTAATTGATCAACCCATTTTCGAATTTGGAATTATTCGAATTTTAAAAGAAGATATTCGAATTTTAAAATAAGACGAAAGATTTATATACAACCATATTTGACTTTACTTGATTATTATGCCATTATACTAAATTGGCATAACATCCGTCCAAATAAATCTTAGAAACTAAAAAGAGACAATTATAAAACGTTACCAATTAACAAAATGGAATCCTAAAATCTCGCTTAGCATAATTGAATCAACTAATATAAGACGTTATATAAATTGCAAAAGATAACGCCCCAAAATTAAATCCTATAATCTTGCCTAAAATAAACCGTTATCAATTAACAAAGACGTTCAGTTAAATCCTTTATTACGTAAATTAGCCTCCAAATGTAACAATCTATAACAAAATAACAACAAAATCAATTTAACATTTTGTTATTCAACCTCTTTACAATTGAAATATCATGCAACTTTTTTCATTTTATATCAAATTGACATTTAAGTGTCGATCAAGTAGAGATTAGACGGTAACAAACGTACTCCCATGGGTATAGGTCATTATGGGTCGTTATACTTGAATCAGTGATTAAAATGGTTTGAGGCCTTTTATTATGTGTGATAAGTTGTAGTACAGACTACGATAGATGAATGAAATGATTTTTTGGTGCAATTTTGGCTGGAAATAAAAAAATGGATTTAATTTTTTTAACTCAAAGTTACGAGGCCAATTCACTATATTTGAAACTTAAAAGGGTTAATGTTACAACTGGCCAAAGTAATTGGGTCCGATCGTTACTTTCGCGCTATCCTAATATACACGACTCTTTTTCCTTACAAAATATTTAAATTTAATAAAATATTTTTTTCATATAGAATCTATATATTTATAAGTTTCGTCTTTCAAAGCTCATGTTTTTAGCAATATTTATGGCCAAATTTTTTATTTTTGGTTGTCGAAAAGTGAATGTAACCTTTAATTTGGATAGAAGTGAGTAATAGTCATCACAAATTCTTAAGAGATACGGTCTTTCATTAATGATAGTGAATAGTCATAATGCGTTCAAGCAAGCGAAATCCAATAAGAATAAGACTTGTCACAGAATCAAATTCAAAGTTCGCGAAAAATATAAATATTTCACCCAATGATCATTTAAACCAAATTAATCAATATAAAAATTAAAAAATTTCAATTTTACGTCTTTTGTAATAATGTACAAATAAAAAAGGGTTTTAATAATGTTGACAATTTGTAGACCATTTATCATCAATGTAAGAATTTTTCATGAAAACTAATCAGATTTTTATTTTGTTTATTATAAGAGGATGTAAATTGTTCTCAGATGAATAATATTGTATAGTAATCAATAATGTTGAAATAATTACAAAAAAATTGCTACAAGTCGTATAATATCAATATGAAATAATTTTTTGCGATAGTTTAATGAGACAAAAAAATCGGGTCGCATTTTACTCTTAGTTAAATTTATGGACGTTAATTGCTATAAAGGAAACTTACAAAGCCTAATTTCAGAATTGTTCAAAGTTAAGGGGTAACTGTCACTTTCAAGAATTTAAACGAAAACCATAATGACTCAAACTCAACTCACGACATGGTGACTTGGTGAATGGTGGGTCGTGAATCGTGAAGGGTGACTGGTGGGAGGTGGACATGTTTCATGACTGGATGGTCTTTGGTGGGTCACATACGCATTGGGGTTGAAAGTTGGTCGGTCATTGTTAGGTAATTATGAGATTTGTTGAGAAAGTTGGAGGAGGAGAAAATCCGATTTGGGTCCTGAGTAGTTGACTGTTAGATTTTGCAGATTTAAGGAATTAGAAGGGGTGTAATGGTCAGTTAGGCCTGGTCTTTTGGATTTAATTTCATTTCTTAGAAATTCAATTTAGTTCACTCTAGGTCGATTCAGCTCAATTATAATATACTCCCTCCTATTCACAATAAACCTCCCATTTCATTTTGGCACAAATATTAAGGAAACACACTACCCCACCATATAATTAAATTTGGACCACACAAATACACTACCCCATCATACAATTAAATTTGGACCACACAAACACTTACCAAAAAAGGAAATAGAGAAGTTATTGTGAATAGACGGAAAAGGAAATAGGGAAGTTTATTGTGAATAGGAGGGAGTAAATATTATCTATCATTTGATGTTTAATATACAAATAGTTTTTTGTCTGTACTCGATTAAATGCACATAAATGAGTTCATATATACTCCCTCCATTCAACTCCACAATACCATTATCTATTTTGCACACTATTCACAATTAAACATTCAATTTCAATTTTCTCTAAATACATAAGTGAAAATATATTCATGTGTGATCTTGTTTGATTCGTCTTTAGAAGTATATTAAAAATATCTAACTTTTATATTTTTTTACAGATACGTAGCTAACGATATTTAGCACGTAAAATACGTGTTGGCAAACGTGAAAAAGCAAAGTGGTAGTGTGGAGTTGATTGGAAGGAGTATAAATTATGACAATTATAATTATAATTTAAATACTATTTATAATGCAGTTTTGAAGATCGTCCGTGCGGGCACGGGTTCAAAAGCTAGTACATACATATTCTCATTGTAGGGGGCAAGCCATAGTTTTTTGGTCGACAACAACCGACGAGCGATACTATTGATTTGTTTTCGAATGAAATTCTGTGCACAGAGAACGCCTTAGGACTCAAGAATCCGTAGGCGTGAATTGGGAGCTTCCAGTTAGCGATCTGATTATTCATGTACCTATTACGTCACATGGAACAAAGAGTGTTATTGTAATTGATAATTTAAACAAACGTCATTATTCGTAAATGAAAATGACTAAATAGTTTTATTAATAAAACTTACTTCATCCAAATCAAAATGTGAACAACATCTAAATTGTCAAGGTCGACAAATTCCATCAGTTGTTTCGGGTCCAGTACGGCTATATCAGCTGCGCCCATAATTTCCTCTTCAATGTTAATTATGACTACATCCCCTCTAGGTGACTTCTTTACAGCAGGTTGTGCAAAACCTTCAGCGAAGTAGTTTTTATTTTTTTCTTATATTCACACGATTCATAATAAGAATTATAAGCAGGTTTGACTGCAACAACAAAAGTAGCTGGCTTATAGTGTATGTCTTGTGGTTTTGTTTTTGGGGAAGACGTAGTCCTTTCGGTAACTTTGTCTATTAACGTAGTAGTAACTGCTTTAGCTGCCGCCAAGACTTTGCTTAACTTCTGCAAATGTAAAGATTAAAGTACTTACGATATGTTAATATTCGTACCCTAATATATTTAAAGAACAAGTAATAGTTAACGTCTGCGTATAGGTACCTCGGGATGACAACATTGATGAGGTTGTCAGGCCATTGCACATAAGAACTTAGGGCTTCTTTCAAATAAGTGACCTCCTCATTAGGAAATGGTACTTTTACTTGCCCATACTCGTATTTATATAATTGGGACACTTCCACTTTCCTGCATTTGTCACGAAGGGGTATACCATGAACCTTAACTTGTTGAAGCCGGTCGTAAGCGAACACGTATCCCCTGACAATAGCAACTTTCTGTTTCCCCTGTAAATAGAACAGACGACAAGCCACCTTGCAATCGCCCTTCATGACAGCTTTAGTCAATTAGTACACATACATTCACTACCTTTAATAAATTTTATAAGTAAAAAACGTGTACTGAGATGAATAATTATAAACTAGCAGCTATTACCTTTTTCGTTGTTGAGAAGAACGTCTGATCATCAACTACCTCAATCTCATCCTGTGTCACGGCCTTCCTGGCTTCCTCTTCCTCTTCAACTGCCTGATATCGATCCTCGGCTCCCACCTCAGTCTCCTTTGCCATCTCCTTCTCCTTTGTCATATCCTCCTCGGCTTCCTTCTGTACATTAACACTTGTCCATATAACACGTATTGGTTTTCCAAATCATATAACACATTGTATATAAGACATAAATATTATTACCTCTTTTTCCTCCTCCTCCTCCTCTGCTTCCTTTATGACTTCTTGAACCATATACAACTCTTCTTCTGATGGCTTTTCCCCAGTTTCCAACATTATCAGCATCAACCTGGCCATTTTCTGTTGTTGTGTAGTAGAAATTAATGTCAACATATATAGTTATAAATTACATTGGTTCAAATACAATATTTATACAATTACCTTCTTGGAATCATCACCACTCATCATCCTTCGAGTAGTTTTCCCAAAATACTTAGTGATACCAACATGCGTCGATATCCCTCTCACATAACCCGGATGCTCTGCTTTGGCGATTGCCCTAGAAAGAATGTCATCACGTCCTTGAGGCTTCCATTTTCCTTCATGTACCTCCTTCTCACAGATCCTCTACATACACAAAAAACCATTAAGCAACTAAATTTTATTTAAACTCACAATTATATAACTCCACCACCGGTTTTAGTAGGAGTGACATATTAAGTCAAACTTACAATTTTCTCTTTGATGTCCTTATCATATTCAGTTTCCGTCTTTTCGTTCTTAGTAGTCTGACCTTCCACCCAAGCGTCGTGACGACTGAATTTTCCAAGCTTTGCCTACAATTCATTAATCACATTGATATCCTCTCAAAATATGTATGATTACTATGAACATATATAACATCCGACTAAAACACCTAATAGTCTAATACTATAAGAATTATGTACTTACAAGTTTCGTCTTAATCAATCTATAACCACCTCGGGAGCCGTAAAAGACGGTCTTTTTCTTTGAAATGTTTGCCTGGTTCCTCTCACTCATAGCCTTTATCAAATAAATTGTATCAAGAAACATAAGCATGACCAAACACTAAACTAAGTATACTTCTTTACTTATTATTATTAAGTTACCTTAAACTTGTCAGACTGCCTATAAGCGATATAGCTATCCCAATGGTCTTGACTGACATACGGATACTTCTTTGTTGGTGGTTTCTTGTTCATCTCCCCGGTTTCCTTGTGGAACAAGTGGTTCTCAGCCATCTTTAACTTCTAAGCTAACTGCATATATGATGAGCGTAGTTGGTACAAGTGTTTCGGCTAATACACATATCAAGTAGTAACTTAATTTATGTTAAAGCATTTGTTATTGTATTTACATACCTTTATCTTGTTTATTAGCATGGTGTTTCGTATTTTACTCAATTCACTGATACGCGGCGTACCGAGAGGCACATAATGTCTTACACAACAACCAATCCAACTCGTAAAATACCCGACATTCTCACCATATGGCAGCCCCGTATCTTTATCCTATTGTAAAGGATTATGTATCTTTAAATTTACTGCTTCTAGGGAAACCCTGTGGCGCATTCGACCCGCACTGTGTTGCAAACTATTCTCATCACCTGAGTCATCGCCTGACGCATTTCCATTGTTTCTTTTCCGCTTTTCGACCATATCTAAAGCAGAAATTAAAAAACAAATAATAACAATGCATACTTATAATAACAAACAAATCTCTAGAGAGGAGGATTTATTACTTCTTTAAACAGGAGAATCTGGGTTGATCTGGCGGCGGCAATGGCGATGATGACTGCGACGACGATGGGGTAGGCTGGTGGTTAAGGGGAAGCTCAGTGTTTGAGGATATTATGTGGGGGAGGGGAAGCTCATAGTATATATGTGTGAATAATAGAACACTTGCAACACCTTGTTTAATGGAAAGTAATAAACACGGTATAAGAAAAACCATTTTTTTTGTTTCCAAACAGACAACGATTTTGTTTGAAACCGTAATTGATTAGTATTATCTACAACGGGTTAGAAATAACCGTTGTCTTAAATATTTTCATTTTGTTTGATTTTTCCGCCAAGAAATAAAGCATCATTTTTATATACATAACAACGGCCTGAACCGTTATAACTTTATACGTCCTGAATAATGGTTTAGGTATAACCATTTTATTTTATATTTCATTTTGTTTGATTTTAACGCCAAGAAATAAAACATCATTTGGTATATGCTAGCTAATTACAATATGTTTCTCAGAAAATCTTGCTTATTTCCATTAGTTTAAAGGATTACAAGTTTACACATAAAGAGTACAAACTACCACCATACATAATAAACTAGGTAAATAACAATTGGAATAAGAAATTTGACAATTAACTTAAGCCATGCCTCATTATTTTTGAGTTATACGATATCCATGGTTAACTTCTTGCATTCTTCTTTTGCCTTCAATATTTCACTGTCATTTCCTCGCTTCGATTCTTCAAGTTGATGTAGTATACTTCTCACTTGAGTAATCTCGATATCCATGCTTTTTTTCTCATTCACTAACCTGTTTATAACATTCCTCTGCCACTCAGTCATTGGTTCATCAACCTACTTGAAGTAATTACATCCACGTATTTTAGTCTCGGGATTATAGAATTTGCAAGTAAGAAACTTTCTTTCTGGATTTACAAAGTCCAAGAAGTCCGCAATGCTGCCGGAACTGAGCAATTACATGTCCCTGTTGAAATAGAGGAGGAAGAAGAGATACCACTTGACATAATTTGAGTAATAAGAGAGAGAGAGAGAGAGAAAGAAAGAAAGAAAGAAATAAAGAAAGAAGGTTATTTAAAATCTATGTTATTCAGCAATTGCATAATCCAACACGGTTCTTATAAGAACCTTTGTAATTATATTATTAATATCTTCCAATTTGCATTTATTTTTAGAGGTGTTTATATTCTAACACGGTTCTTATGCACTACCGTTGTCATGAATATATGTTATTGTAATTAATGTAACCTAAATCATTATTATTGTTTCATTCATTTGTCTGTTCGCAAGTTATTTAAAATATATATTAATAAGCATTTGCATGTAATAAAGAGTAGAACTATATAACTAAACGAGTATATCATACAATGGCAAAAAGAAAAAAAAATAGTACAACAAGGGAAAAAAAAGGAAACACAATAAAAAATAAAAAATGAAAAATAAAAAACCACAAAAACAAACAGCTAACTAAGTAAATTAATTAAACACCCTAACAGGAGTTTGACTAGGAGGTGGGTACTCAGGATAAACTTGGTTATAAATCAAGCTTACTACATCGGCATCAAGACGGTGATCAAAATGAGGCACTTCTTCTTCTTCCCATGATTTCGGTACATCAATAAAACTGTACGAAATGAACCTTCGCATCACATGAGCGTCCTGAGCAGTGGCAACCCATAAGTAAGGCCTAACGTGTACATAATGGTCCTTAGGGTCGTCGGCATAAAAGTCACTTTTGCCCCTTTGATGGTCACGTGATGCATACCTTGCAGCGAGTTGTTTTGCTTGGCGAAAACCGTCAAGACCATCCCTCGAAACTCGATAAGAGCATATCCAAGAAATACACCAGCAGAAATCCAAGCCGGGTGGATTGCCCTAACATTTGAAAACCCATTCTGAATAAGGATGTCCCTCAATTGGGTAAGGTTCTTAGAAGCTGGCTTCCCAGCAGCATCACGTATGACTGGGAGATTGTGAATTATGCACGTAATCGGGTTGATATAGCGAGTTACCGATTGCAGAGAAGGTGCGACTGCGGATGATAAAGATGACGACATTTTAAATATGATATGTATGTATATGTATATTATTTAAAAAGTGAAGTAGAAAGGTTAGTAATAATAAAGTGATTCTTATTGTTACTGCAAATGTGATGCTATTTATAGTATAATAAAGTTATAATTAATTAGATTAATTTCTTCCATACGTTACATTCAAACTTCTATTAACTGTGCATGCATGCATAAGGTGAATAATGGTCAAACAACCAATAATAATAGGGTATGCATTGGTAAAACCACAAACTTTTCAGTTTTTATAGTGGATCTGTATTTACAACGGTTATAAGAAAAACCATTGTTTATCGGTGTAATATGACAACGGCCTTAAAATAACCGTTGTTGATATATGTACTATGATAACGGCTTAACAAAGAACCGTTATAATTTTGTGTTATACATACGGTCAAACAATCAATACTGCAACTTTGAATCAGAAAAAGTAAAAATTATAGGGCATGCATTAATCAAATCACGAACACTGGAAAATCACAAATAATTAAATAATTTATTTTAAAACGGGTTATGTCTAACCGTTGTTGATATATATAATATGAAAACGGCTTAACAAATAACCGTTATCATTTTGTGTTATACATATAGTCAAACAATTAATACTGCAACTTTGAATCTGAAAAAGTAAAAATTACAGGGCATGCATTAGTCAAATCACAAACACTGGAAAATCACAAATAATTAAATAATTTATTTTAAAACGGGTTTTGTCCAACCGTTGTTGATATATGTAATATGATAACGGCCTAACAAATAATCGTTATCAATCCGTTGTGTTTTTGCTCTTTGGAAAACGGTTTTGTGGATAACCGTTGTTAGATTATATGCTTAACACGGTACAGTGACCCGATTCTGATTTAACTTGTACCGTTTGCACTTTCCAATTCTTATCTTGTTAAGTTTTCAATTCTTATCTTATTATTATTATACCGGTTCCAATTCCTATTATTATCTTATTATTCCGTTTCCAATACAACCCACACTTATATATATATATATATATATATATATATATATATATATATATATATATATATATATATATATATATATATATATATATATAGATTTTGGATCCTATGAGAAACATGAAGATAATGAGAACTGTGAGAACCATTCACAACCTTTGGATCTAATGCATTGACGAGATTAACTCATCTAACTTAAAAAAGTCTCGCACAATCAACCACCCCCACCCCAAAACCATAATAATCACCTCATTTTACCAAAAACCTATTCTCACTCATCTTGTTTTCTCTCTCTATGATTATCATCGTCGCTATCCTTCATTTCCAACCACCGACCAACGCTATCACATGCTTACAGGCAACGACGACATGAATTGGCGGCGAGATGACCACCCCTGCCCAAGAAGAGTCACTCTTGCTGAATTGTTCCTAATTAGGTAATTTTTTCCCCCAAATTTTACCTAATGCGAAGAAATCGAACCCTAATTCGTCATCTTGTTGCTACTTTTCATCTTCAACCTTCGAAAAGGATTCATTTCGCTCCGTGGATCATACAATTTGTTTTTACGGTTCAAATATTGCCAAATTCTTCTTTGTGAAATTTTCAGGTAGTAGCGCAGAAAATGAATTAGCGGAAATCATTGTGAAAGACTCATTGTTCTTGGTATAGAATTTCTCCTCACATTACAAACTCTTTCAATTATTTATTTTATAAATTTTGTTTTAAATTAGTTGTTGTTGATCAGTTTTATGCCTGGAAATTGTTCAAGTTCTGATTCAGTTTATAATAGTTCGAAAACTCGATTATTAATTAGCAAGTTATTTTTTGCTTATTCAAATGTCGGTTGTGTTTCTTGCCTTGGAATCGATGTTTCGTCGTTAATTAAGTTGGATTGTATCAATTTGTTGCTGATTATATCGAGTCTAACCATTGTAGATTTACCATACGCGCTATGTTTTTAGCTATTAAACACTTCAATATGATTATATTCAATGGTTAGTTCACTTTTTTTTAATCTTAGAAAGTCCTGAGAATGTCAATATTGGGTCCTCAAATGAGTAATGTTGCTAATTGTGATCTTTTCCTAATACAGTCGAATAACAGATATAATGCTGACAAAGTTCAACCAGATGTATGGTTTGAACCATCAGAGGTTAGAAGTGTTCAGATCTGGAGCTGTCAAACATACTTTTTTATTTGCTGAGATTAAATGATAGGTTGTATGCATTTTGATATTCGACTATTTTTCTTCCCTTGGGTTGTTTGTTTTGTTGCACTGTGCTGATGAGCGTGATACACCATCTCCAACTTTTTGTTTGCAATTTTTCAATGATAACAAACCTGTCTCACCAGGATGTGCTTTAGACATTATTGATTGAGAGTAATACACTAGTGTTGTTCATACTTAGTCTTATTTGGTTGATATCATGTTTCTAACTGATATAAAGCGAAATACGATCAGATTTAACATGGTTTTCGACTGTTCCAGGTTGAATCTTTTCTGTTTTTTCTTTTAATTTTTGAACACAAATAACCCATAAAAATTGCAGCCTTATGTATCAGCTATTTTGAGTGGTTCAGTGGTTCTTTGTCTCTTAAAATGTTCATTTATTTGCTTTAATCTTGTTATTTTGTTAGTTTCACAACTTTACTGTATTTACCTATCTTGGTTTGCAGGTGTGGGAAGTGAAAGCTGGTGGTTTAGTGGTTCTTTGTCTTTTAAATTGTTCATTTATTAATGGAAGAATTTGTCCCACTGATGATCAAAATTATAAAAGTTCGTCTTGTCTCAAGGAGTTGTAAGCTCATTACTTCTGATAAAAGTGTTTTGTTCTAGATTTTCTGTTTGAATGCATAAAATGATCTCGTGATAGTATCCGAAAATATGTAATATCTGCATCGTTTCGTCTTTTTTTTTGTGTATTTGACCCCGGTTTGAATGACTCCTTGTGTTTTTTGTTTTTGATCCCCGACCCATTAATAATGGTAAGCGTTTAGGGTGCAATGACCCTATTAGTGCATGACGTAGCTTTCTAAATGCATGAAAAAGCGATATATGTGCATCAAATAACCTTGTACATGCATGAAATATGTAAAAAAAAGGTTATATGTACATGAAATATGATTCTATGTGCACGAATTAAGGTTCTATGTGCATTAAAAAGTTCTTCAGTTGCATGATTTTTTGTTTGAATTTCAATTGTTTTGGGGGATTGTTGAAATTATATTGAATTGAGTGATGTGGTGTAGGAAAGTGGTGACGATGATGATCATATTGATGGCAGTACTAAATCAATCAAGGATCTCAGTCGTCGTAGTAAGGTGATTATTTGATTTGATTCAAATGTTGAAGCTTTTTTTGTTAATTTGAATAATGAAATTTAGAATCGAAAATCTATCTAGCTATTTGATTTAGTTTTAATATGTCGAATTGAGTTGTGTTATTGGAAAATGTGTGGAATTTTCTTGCTTGAGCTACTTATAATGGCGCCATCTTATTTTGGTATGATAAAAAAAAATGCAAATGTAGAAGTACTTGAATTCAAGTTGTGGTGCATATTTTTGGAAACTTTGCGTTTGTAAGAGTTCTGTCAATCCCAAACCTGTTGAAATAAGCTTCTATGTGCATGAAATAGAGTTCTATGTGCATTAAAAAGTTCTTTAGTTGCATCAGTTGGTTATAATATGATACTAATTACTGTTGGGTAAGGACGTTAATTTTATATGGGCATGAAATAAGGTTCTATGTGCGTGAAATAAGGTTCTATATGCATAAAATAAGGTTTTATGTGCAAGAAATAAGGTTCTATGTACATGAAATAAGATTTACTGTATTTACCGGCTCTTATATGTAACTACAAGGATTTTAGTGTATCTATTACAATCTTACTAATATGTGAGAAACATTTCAGTGCAGTACTTATGTCAGTTATTTTCCACTCGTATTTGTTTAGCGTATTTTAAAGGCTATTAGCTCAATGGTAGAGCAATGTGCAAATTTTGCACAAAGGTATGGGTTCGAGTCCCATATAGCCTATTAGATGCATGAAAAAGAAACCTATGTGCATTAAACAACCCTGTACATGCATGAAATAAGTGTCCAATTTCCTCATCTTTTTTGTCTTTAGATCCTAGATAAGAAGTGGAAATAGGATTACCAATTACATTATTTCATTCTTAGAATAAAAGAAATATTTTGTATTTCATAGCCAATATGGGAGTCGAACCCACATCTTGTGCATTGCACAATGCTCTCCCATTTGAGCTAATTGACTTTCAAAACAAGTAAAACCTAAACATTCATAATGTAGAGAACATGCGATACTGACATGGTACTAACACCCTCGGTATATGTCGTCCATTTCAGCCAGTTCTACAGCAAATAGCAGTCCCTTACAGAGCCTATTTAAGAGAGCTTTTGTAAGTCAATGTAATTATCAGAACTAAAACAAAGTTTCAGAGATACTTATCAAGAATACCGGTTTTGAAATTTGTCTCATTAGACCCATCAACATATTGAACCGCAACACCATCATCACCAGGAACGAGTGAGAGATTATGTATAATGTCTTTCAAATTAAATCATGTTTTAGTTTCGATATGGACTCTTTAAGAGTATATGTTGTGTTGGAATTGCAGAAAGCGAGCAGCAATAGCTTTCCGGAATGGGTTCAAGTTGACAAGTTTTATTGAGGGTTTTCCGGATTAATGCTTCCCATATTGCAATAGGTCTGTTATTCTCTGCTCTCGGTACAGTTCCAGCATTAGAGGAATCACTTTTTGGAAACTGGTACAAAGCAAAAAAAAAAGTGAGGATAAGCAGTTAAGAACAATGTAGAAGACTAGTTAGAGACTTCATTCGATGACTGGACAAGAAATGTGATGACTAGTGACTATATGATTTTCTCTAGTGATGGAGAGGATAATGATGGAGAGATTTTGGTGACGCCCATTAATGATGTTGACATGCCAACCATTAGAAAGAAACTTGTTACCTCAGAAGATGCTGTCACGGCTACTGCTCACAGGCTTGCCCTGTCTGGGAAAAGTCACAAAAAACACAGGTAATAATATGCTTGCGCAATCTCAGGTGGGGGCGTGGATTAGATCTTAGGGAATATTGTATTTGTGATTGTGGAGGTATAACATGCTGTGTGGGCAACCGCCAATAGATATGTAGATGGTTGAATAATAGATTGGACCTAAATAATCCTATTGTAGTTTGCTATGATCAGTGATTATTTCGTTAATTCCTGTGCAAGGCAATATGCAACTCGTCTACTTCCAGTGTTACTAAGAGGCCAATTAATCTAAGTTATGATAGTTGGTTGACGATTCCAAGTTAAGAAAAGAAATAACTGCAACTGTAACTTTTAAACTCAGTACCTTCATACTCTTATTTTCTAGGGGCTGTAGTCATGTGATGCATGCTTTGCTTTCCCTGAGAAATTATTTGGTAATTTGGTAATAATGAATAAACTATAAAGTTAGTAGGGGCTTTGTATGTTAATTTTTTAAAGTAGGCAAGTGTTCTTGTGGCAGACTGAGTTGTGTACTCCATGCCCAAGCCAACCCGAGTCTCCGTATACCCATGAGGACTCTAACTTGGGATCACCAAGTTCAGAGGTCAGAGTCTTATCAACTGCTTCAAAGCTGGGACTCACACTACTAGTTTATAATGCTGTTCTTAACTGCTTATCCTCACTTTGGTGTCACATAGAATTATAGAACGACTCAGTGGCGGAAATAGGGGAAATAGAAGCGGTCATCACTCCTTAATTTGACGATTATACACTCTTTTTTCTGGAAATTAAGTCCACAATTTCATCATTTCTCCCAATTTGGGTAATTCCTGAACTCCCCATACACTAATTTCTCAATTGCCCCAACTTCAATGCACAAAACCATAATTTTGATGCACCTAAACAGAAGTTAGATGCACATAAATAATGCTTTTGACGATAATAAAGACTATGTAATACACGAAATTCAGTCGCTAATGTCATGATTTCAGCCAATTTAGGTAATGTATCAATTTCCCCATCCCTAATTTTCCAGTTTACACAAGCTAAATCACGAAACCATAACTTAACAAACATAATTAATTTTTACGACTTTAAACAAATAATCGAACCCTAAATTCAACAAATTTAATCGATGAATCAAAAAATTAAATAGATATAAAGACATAAACCCTAATTTCACAAAAAATAATCATCAATGTCGAAATTTTACCTCGTCGAAGATCCGTTGATCATCAGTATGGCTGTGTTAATCTCGACGTTTGGACGTATAAGGTGAGTTCGTGATGTCGAAGGCTTTGATAGTCGAAGATCGAGAACGAAAGATGAGAGATAAAGGAAAATTGGAAATTAAAATGAATGAGTTCTGACTTCCGAGTGTTTGGTGTGCATCGAATGATTTAGATGGAGTTTGGTTGAATTAATACTTAATGTCAGCCTTCCATAATATTATTAGATCCAAGGGTTGTGAGTGGTTCTCACAGTTCTCATTATACTAGTGGTTCTCACTGGATCCCGACCCTATATATATATATATATATATATATATATATATATATATATATATATATATATATATATATATATATATATATATATATATATATATATATATATATATATATAAATACATGTTTTCCATTCTTTTTTATTATTATAAGTAGAAAGTTAGTCCCTCCCTCTTTCAAAAAAAAAAAAAACTAGTCTTCCATTAATTTTTCACATCGATTATGTTGTCAAGTTCATAAACTTATAGTGGTTCATATTATTCATCCACTGATGTTGATGATGAAGCATCATATGAACCTCTTGCAGGATCCCCAAATAGAATTATGTACGCTAAACCCTTTACGTGCATCATTCACAATATCCCGTATACAGAGGACGGGCATGGAAAGGCTACTCTACCCGGACAATGATGCGCATTATAGGTTTGATTCGGTTAGCCGGATTGAATTTGGTTCAAACTATCTACCCGGACAATGATGCGCATGATGGCTTCGAATGGTGCGCCCTCATCGAGTTTGGCGGCGGTGAGGAGCGGGAATGCTTTCGTCAGGCTCGCAAACTTGAGCGGGCATTCTATAACAATGACTCTTCGAAACTCTGGTTTGATCACGATGATCAGCGGTAGGCCCATATTTATGGGTTGCGAATGAATCTGACCGTCTCCTACTACTTCCGATTCTGCACCACCAAGGTGGCAGTGCCGTTGGAATGGAAAAACGACTCTGTGGATTGTGCTGAAGGTGAAAGAGACATATATGGTGATATTGTCTCTGAATTCCAGAGGATGGGGTAACAAAAAACATACGCCCTCCATTCAACTCCACACTACACATTTGCTTTTTCACGTTTGTGAACGCTTGTTTTACGCGATAAATATCTTTAACTTGATATTTTTAATGTACTCCTAAAGACCTAAGTCATAATAATAAAAGTTAGATATTTTTCTGGTGATATTGTCTCTGAATTCCATAGGATGAGGTAACAAAAAATGTAACAAAAAACATAAATAATTAAACTTTAATTCAAACCACCACCATAATCCAAATATAACTTATAATGCCAGATAATAGTTAAAGACTTAATTATTAGAATCTGATGAAGTATTAGGATACTCATCATGAATTTCGGTATAGAATAAGTCGTAGATCGGCCCTTCATTATCACCGCGAAGCGCAGGTGGAATGGCCTCTTTCTCCCATGACATAGGCACGGTGGCAAGAATGTGATGCTTCCTGCAATGTTTCAGTAGATGATGATCAAGATGGGTCGAACCCATAGATAAGGGCCTTGTTGTTTATCATCCAAATAGAAGTCCTCTTTCCTCGCATCTTCCCCCGCAAATCTAGCCCCTAATTTTCTTGCCTGACGAAAACTATCATGGCAGTTGGCTTCGTCAAACGCGATAAAAGCAAAGCCTACAAAACCTTGCTTGTTTGTAGACACATGGTACATTTTGTTAACCGCGGTGAAACCGCAGTCATGAAGCATTTGCGTCAACCACCCAAAATTAGGGTTTAAACCCTTTCCATTCACATCATAATGAACCGGGAGATTATGGAGAATCCAAGTAAAAGGCTGTGCGTAATGAGAATGTCATTGTCGCTCCGATACACTAGCCATATTTTTTTTAAAGAGAAATTAAAGAGTACATGTTTGATAATTTAGATTTTGACCTAAAACATTATAAAGACATATTTATAGAAATATTTTGGTCAAATTGAATATTATTGGTCATATTGAATATTTATTAAAGTTCTGATAATGTTTTGAATACAGTAGTCAAACTGAAAAATCTAATCAAATACTGACAACGGTTAAATCGAAAAACCGTTATTTCATAATAAAAAATAATAACGGTTACAAAAAACCCGTAGCTATAACATAACAACGGGTACCACAAATCGTTGCTGATGTTAATTTAGTAACGATTTTCGAAATGCCGTTTTCTTAAACTGGTAACGGTTTTCTAACAACCGTTGATAAGAGTGATTCTACAATGAGTTTTTGGAAACCGTTAAACGTTTTTGACAACGGTTCGTTAAGCAGCCGTTGTCACATTATAATAACAACAGCTTTCGTGGGAAACCGTTATTCTTATTAGCGCGGTCTAGGTTTCCGCCAATATTTGGAAAAAGGTAATCTAAGTGTCGTTATTAAATGCATTAAACCGTTGTGATACGCTCCTTATTGATTGCCAGATTTGGCGTCGTGCAAGCATTTCATCAAACATAACATGTGCACTAAAGTTAGAACTTACAACAACAATTTAATCGACCAAATTAACTCATAAAGTATGGATCTACCCTTTAATCATTTCTCATAATCCCCCGTTAACCCTATCTAGAAGACTACTCACTCATTGTCATATTGATCATGCAAATAATATTATCAAGTATCATAGCAATAATAAACATGATGAATGAAGTAAGTAAATAACAAGAATTATTAAGAAATAAAGTAGAGATTAATGAATTATACCAAACTTTAAGGAGATGAACAATAATGATAAATAAAATAGAAGAAACTCTTTGATTAATGAAGAATTGTCACCTTCTTCAAATACAACCAAGAATTCTTCAATACAAAGACTAGATCTAGAAATTATTATTGTGGAAAGATTAAGATAATTGAAAGATTAAGATGCTAATTAAAGTAGTTGATTCCTAATTATCCCTCTAATAAGCTATATCAAACCCTAATGGAATGAGGGATATTTATACTAACTAAAATATTACAAGGCTAATTTAGTAAATAAACTTCTAATCCGAAGGCGAGAAAGCAGTGCCCCGCCCAGGCTATAGCTCAACCCACCAGGGCTGATGGTGTAAAAGGGGAACGCTGTGTGAGAACCTGTAGATACCTCATTTCTACACCTTCCGCCAACCACCCAGTGATGATTGGGCCGCATGTTTGGTACGCGGAACAATTTATGACAGTCCGTAAGTTTATCGTCAAGTGATAACTCAAACACTTGTGTCTAACCCTTGGTCGTAATCTACGCACCAATACGGTTGTTTTGACAGTAATTAGAGTTCATTTGGAGTCTGGGTAAAAAACCGCTTCATTTTCTAAGAAACCGTTTAAAATGTCGAGTCGGAATGTTCTAGAATATTCCAGATATTTATTCCATAATTTAATTTAATATCTTTTGGTATAATATCATCCGTATATCATATTTTAAGGAATAAGGAAGTAGAGATCTACCGCGATTCCATAAAAGAAACGCGGAAATCTTTCTTCCGCAGGAGGAAACCTCTGGGGAAATGACGCAGCAGGTGCTGCACCTCTTGGAAGGATCGCAGCAGTTGTTGCGCCTCTTCTCCAGCCTGTTTTCGCTGTTTACAGAACTTTTCCGTGAATTCTTTCCAAAGTTTGAGTCATTCCAAAACTCTTCACATTGTTTAGTATAAATAGAGGCTTTTGCCTCACATATTTTTCACGCGAGAGTCCGCCCTTCTCTTTTCTCTTTGCATTCTAGACCTTACTCTAAGCTTTCGACGCCTACGTGCTTGATCAATCGACCACGTAAGCTCAGATCATTCTGAGTACCAGTCACATTTGTATGACCGACCAATTTGACCACTACACAATCAATTAATCATTTTGTTTTAAATCCTTTTTTAAGGGCACTTTCACATTTGCATTAAAGTTCGAGTCGAGTTACCACTAAAAAACCGATTTTAGTTAAATCTCGCGACGCTAACATGTAAGTCTGAGGGTGTAAAATCCCATCTTTTAATCTTGTTTATATTATTGTTGTAATTTTTTTTACGAGTTTACATCATATTAATGCCAAGACGATAATTTGTTAAAACACACGTTTCAAACCTTATTTCGTCAAAACTGTTCAGATTTGACGAATAAAAGAAACGCAGTGTCTGCTGCGCCTTCTGGAAGGATCGCAGCTTCTGCTGCACCTCTTCCAGAGGCTGCTTTCACCTGCTCTGTTTCTTCTTCACCTCGGATTCGTTCTTTTCTCCTTCTTTCTTTTTCAATTCTTTTACTTTCTTTCAACCTACATCTTTTAATTAGCTTTCATCAAATTATTTTACCCGTCAATTTATTTTCTTAAACCTTTACTTCTTTAGTCGGTTTAAATCGCTAATTCTTCATATTGGTTGGTTTATTCAGTCTCATACTCAAATCTGAGTTTTAGTGACTCGGTAATTAATACTTGGTCTCTTAAACTCACTTTTTGTACATTAAAGTTTCTGTTTATTTTTTAAACTCAACCTTTAAGCTTTCAAATCCGTTTAATTCGTCTTAGAATCATTAGTAATCGATATTAATTGGTTTGAGACAGTTTTTGTACATAAAATTCATTCTTAATATTTATCATTCGGGTTTAATCGTTAACATGTAAATACAAACAATGTTTATAATCAATCAACCGTAACAACCAACCGTGTCTGACTTTCACAGTCCGAACCCATCCCGGAACAAACGCAGTGGGTGATGCGCCTCTTCCAGAGGACGCACCCATTGCTGCGCCTGTTCTAGGCAGACTTCTGCCTCTGAACTCCTTCTCGCTTCGACATAGTCTTGCACTAGAATATGTTAATCGACTATTAATTTCTATTATCACCTATTTGACCATATTTTGAGTCTTCTAATTTATCTTTGTCAGTTTTAATTTTCTTTCCAAGTTTCTCTCCTTATTTTATTATTTTCTTTTCCAATTTCCTAATTCGCTTAATTTCCTTATTTCAATTTGTTTTATTTCTTTTCAAATCAATCATTTTGGCATTTATATGATGTACATCTGTCATGTATATCTTGTATTATATTTTATTTCTTAATCTTGTTTGCTCGTATTCACATGTAATCAATTCTAAATCCCAATTAGACATTACTAATTGCTAAATTACATGCTCACCGACATATTTTAATTCACATGTTAGGATTAAAACGTTGTTTGTTGCATTGCATGCATATAATCGACAACATATCAACTATGAATAACTTCCCTAATCATTAGTAGAGGCCGCTATCGAAGCGGGTGGGATAAGGTGTTCAGTAAAAGGACTTCCTAATACGTACCCTCACCCCTTACTCCAGATCTCTGTGAACATCCGTGTTCATTGTCATCCACGAGAGTCATTCTAGACATAGAATGCTAAGGGTAACGAGTTCTTAGTGCTCATGTCACTACTTTATTTCTTGACATGGCACGAGGTATTCTAACGGTTCAAATTTTCCATAAAAAATGGTGGCGACTCCACAAATGCAGGCTTATTCAACCTTTCACCGGTTTCAATGCCTCACAAATCGGTAACGGCCCATGACGTGCTTTGCCTATCCAAGGTTCCGGGGGAGAAGTGCCGCCACCTTAAACATTCACAAACGCGTGGGTGCGCGCGGCGCGGGTGGCCCATGGCCACAGAACCCTCCCGGGTTGCTGGTCACCCAGCTCGTGTTGTGGTGGTGCTCGTCCGAGCTCCAGTGCTAAGTCCTTCATTCTTCAAATGCTAACCCATAATTCGTGGGGGATGGCTCTAGACCGTGGGGACGGACTCCATTAGCCTTAAAATCTTACTACGACATTCTAGTTTCCATCTTCTATTCATGCTTGGTCATTAGTATCGTCAATTTAGCTCCTAAATGCTCTATAAATGCGTGATTTTTGCCTAAATTGCTTCCTTTTCTACGAATGGGCCAAAATCTTATAGAAAATCAAATAGGAAGCTAATGTTGCCGAAATGACCCTAATATGCACGAAAAAGCATCCGAAACGAGGTTCATTAAGGGGTTAAAAGTGCGCTTTTTATGACCGCATCAAATATCCCCAATCCGAACCTTTACTCGTCCCGGGTAAAAAGGTGAGTAAAAACAAGACCTTTATTTAAACTACCTAATGCATATCCAACACGAGACAATTAGTGAGTCTCGCTCCGCCCCTTCAACTCACAACAAGACATCCATGAGAAAGAATGCCTTCTTGAAAGACAAGGTGGGGCTTGCCAAAATGGTGATGCATCCTACATTAATCACATAAAAAAATCAAAGGATGCATCTGTAGATACCCAGTATCTGCTGAGACTCCAACAAACACCCGATGATTATCGCACTACAACATGTTTTGGGATCGCAGCGTTTGATCGACAGTTTGTGTACAACTTTACGTCGGAAAACTTAAAACGATTTCGAAAACAAAACATTTCAAAACATTTCAAAAATACCTGGAGTGTTTAATGCACGACGACGGGGTCGCGATGACACTAACTAGAGTCAAAACCGACACCGGACCAAAAACCGACTCGAAAATTCAAATCCCGACTCCAACAACGAGTCAAACCGAGTCAAACACAAAAACCAAAATATCTCAAACCTTCTATGCTAAGTTTTCCCGGATTCATGTTGGTCAAGTACCAAACATGTGACTACAAAACCTAGGATAGAACAAATCATGATTGCGTTTGTTGTGATAGTGACAGCACAACTCGAAGTGCCGCGATTTGGCTCGCGCCTCTTTGAGCAGCCTAGGTGGCCACGTCGCTCAAAACTCACACAATCACTCATTCTCCTATAAATACCCCTCAAATGCCACCCATTTGAGACTTACGCGAGTGTCCGCCCCCTCTTTTCTCCCTTAAAATTCTCGACTCGACTTCTAAAGTCACAATCCGACGCGTGTTTACGACCTACCGATCGTAAACACGAGCCTTACACATTGTTTGGTACCGTCATCGTGCATTAAATCACTTGTCCGACCACTTTGACCACTACACCATCACTAAACTCTTAAAACACTCTTTTACTTACCAAAACGGTTTTAAACCGAGTTTTTTCCGATCAAACAAGTTGTTACACTTACGTCGGTCACTCGCCATAACCAAACATGTAAGTATGAGGGTGTAAAAATCCTCTTTTATTTTGTTTTCGTTCATTTCACGACTTTAACATGCTAAAACATGCATAACATGAACCAAAACATGGAATAAACGAGCCAAAACTGATTTTTGGTCTGAGGCAGAAGCCCCTTAGGTCGCCAACAGGCTCGCGCCTAAATGGGGTGCCCAGACCAGAGATCAACAGTATTTGTTCTCGTCATTTCCCTTAATCCATTTTCATATTTGTAATCGGTTTTTATCATTTCAAGTATTTTCGAAACCCTTTTGTTTCATTTCACATGTTTTAACCATAAAGCATTAATCATCCTTGGTTCTTCATACCATGACGGTTAAATCCGTGTTTCGGTGATAATATTTGGTTAATGACATTTAAGAGGTATTTTAAAGCCTTTTATTTCATTTCTTTACATTTTCAAAACAAACATATTAGTCACCAACACGAAATCATCCTTGGTTCTATATACCATGCCGGATTTTAACCCGGGTACGATGATGAGTACCGACTAATTACATTCAAAATGGACTTAAAACAATTAGTCCATAATCATTTTCAAAACTATTCATGTCAAGCTTGTCAAATCGGACCCGACACCGAATATTATCAAATAATGATGATTATTCGAGTCTAGTCCTTCAAATCAACAAATGCGGTCTAAACGACCCTTTCAAAATCAAACCGGGTTCAAATACCCATTTTTAATACGTTTCATAACGTTTTCTAAACAGTCAGAACACGGCATACAGCCGTTGGCTAACCCGCGCCTCAAGCAGGCCTTTTTCTTCTCATTTTCAAAACCAGAGGGAGGCCCCTTACACCGCCGGCTGGCTCGCGCCTCTTATAGCCGTCTGGTACAGGGCCTGTTCCCTTCCAGCATTAGTCTAGGACGATCCCGACTCCGGTTAACCCGGATATAGGACGGATCAGATGACTATTCAAACTATATTTGTCAAATGCCTTACTAAGACAAATGGATCATGTTATGCACCCTAAACCTAATACGGTAAATGGATGTTTAATTTCCGTCTTGCATGCAAATCAACCATTAATCCAACTCGAAATATTATACTTGATACTTGGATTAAATCAACCGACTTAGAAAGCTCTCACATGTTAGGTTTAAATCATTAGATGTGCATTCATGCATTTAAACCGTTTTATCAACTTTTGCATTCAACCAACCAAGATCGATCAGTAGAGGCCGCTAAACGCGGGCGGGATTGGGTGTCTGAATAAAGGGCTTCCCAATACGTACCTTCACCTCTTACTCAGAAACTTTGGATAGTGGACGACCTTATCCAGGCGTTTGAGTCATTCTAGAGATAAGATGCTAAAGAGGGACGATTTCCTTATCTTTAGTACCTATGTCAAACGCTGCTTTGTGCTTCGATTTGACCGAGGTATAAAGTGGAATTCGAACGGGTTCCAGGCATCCCACAAATTCTTGGTGGCGACTCCGAACATCTCTAATCGTTTCGAGACCCTTACCGAGACGAAACCGACGGATCTAAAACGATCCGGTCGAAAGCACCTTTACGCCGCCGAGCGTGGCTTTCAAAAAGACCGCTGCCATTGTCCACAGATCGGCTGGGCATACGCAGATGGGCCCATGTCCACAGATTGGCGACTCCGCTGGGGAAAACTAGGACACTTACGTCTTTGTGATCCCTAGATGGTGAGACTCGAACGAGGTCTTGGTTGGAATGCATTAATTGATATTACGGTCACGGTCGGGTTCCTTGTCCGGGCCCACAATCTAACCTTTTTCGACCAATTGGCTCGTCTCGTCGGCGTGAGTTTTCTCATTCCCGCGTTTCGAATCCCAATTGAGTCAAGCATACCATTGACGTTACACATTTCTATTTCGTCAAAGAGCTTTCATCACTTTCGAGCACGAGGCTAGGGCACCCTCCTTACACATTTTGTTTTGATTGGTATCCCTCTCGCAAATCGGGGTTTGATTGCTTGGCGTGTAACCCACCCTTTTAAGCCAAAACCCGTGTCAGCATAATGCATAATATAATGAAATTGTGAGTGCTTATGTGCTACTTGATCATAAGTCCTTCCGTGTCATTTCAAACTTTCAAAACACCTTTTTGCGCCATTATAATGGCCATTTCAAACCTCGGTCTTTCGCCGACCGATGCACGCCTTTCTAGGCCGTCGTAATGACGATTTTTAAACCCGGTTTTGTATAACCATTTCAACACGCCTTTCTAGGACGTCGTAATGACGATTTTCAAACCCGGTTTTGTATAACCATTTCAACACGCCTTTCTAGGCCGTCGTAATGACGATTTTCAAACCCGGTTTTGTATAACCATTTCAACACGCCTTTCTAGGCCCTCATAATGACGATTTTCAAACCCGGTTTTTTATAACCATTTCAAATCACCTTTTTACGCCGTTATAATCGCCGCGTCTAGACACGGATTTTAACCCGTTTCGCTCCGACAATGGCTCTTTCAAAACCCGAGAAAAGCACACGCCCTTTTTCTCGAGACACTTTCGGGATCCCGAGGACCATGCACCGTCCCCGAGACCTCTTCAAACATTTCAAACTCGATTTTCAAAACATACAATTTTGAATTTCAAAACCGTCTTGGGAAGCAACACACCGTTTTCCGAGCCGGCTCAAACTCAAACCGTCTTTTGCAAATAAACTTAAGACAACCCTTTTCAACTGATCGACTTGCAGAGATCTCTATCTCCGGAAGCCGCCCATTAAAGCGACAAATGAATCTTTTGAAAATTTCTATTTTCGAAAACTTCAGTCCACCATTCCAATTCCGCCTCGTGTCTATCGAGTCAAAGCAAACGTACTTATGAGTCTTTACTTATGAGTCGTCTCACCATGAGACCCGTCCAATGGCGTCACGCCGTCATGTTGGACCCGTGTCAAAGGTTCGGTCAAACACCGTCACGTTATAAATCGAGTCGACCGAGGACCACACACGGTCACCCCCGTCTTGTTTAGTCTGATCTTGGTCTCGTCCTCTGTGTTGTCTGCGTTCAGTCTTGGAACCGTGTCGGATTGAGTTGTAATGTGAGCCGTTTTTCTGCCTCAGAGCCATGGCCCCGTCTTCAGCTTCGTCCAATAATAACAATGATAACAACAGAGATGTCACAACTGATCAGCTAGCTAGCCTACTTACCACTCTTAAGGTCACCCTGGATCGCGTCGAGACCCGTATTGACGCCCTGGAGAACAAGGAAATTGGGGAACATAATACCCCACCTCTGACTGAGACCGAGAAGAGGCTGAAACTTTTGGAAGAACAACTCCTAGCCCGGGGTAACAACATCCACCTTGAAAATAACCGAAGGTTCGAACCTGTTGGGGACCAGTTACCTGACAACTTCACCCTGACTGATGTGCCTAAGTTCAAGGGAGTGAAGGACCCACTCAACCACATCCGTGCTTTCAAAGGCCACATGGCCATTAAGGGGGTCAAACAGGAACTTTTCACTAGGATCTTCCCATCCTCTTTGGAGCCAATTCCTCGCCAATGGTACTACTCCTTGGACCCGAAAAACCTTACCACCTGGGATGAGATCGCAGTGGAGTTTGCCAAATAGTATGCCGACAATGTCGAGATCCAGGCCAACACCCGTACTCTCGAGGTGTTAACCCAAAACGACAAGGAGGGATTCACTGAGTTCCTAACCCGTTGGAGAAGGGTGAGTACTCAGTTGGTTAGTAAGCCGAGTGAATCAACTCTGGTGGAAAAATTTGTCAACAACCTCCGCCCGGTTTATGCCAACCTGCTGAGGTATCGAAATATCAAAACTTTTCAAGATCTGCAGATTCTGGGGACACGTATTGAAGACGACCTCCGAAAGGGTGTCTTAGCAAAGACCACAGGCAGGGGTTATCAAGGATCCACCTCGACCGGATCTCGCCCTTACGGTCAGACAAACAAGATTGATGAGGTTAACCTCGTCGAACCATCTGCCAAGAAAATCGAACGCCCCCAGAGAGTGTTCACCAACATAGGGTCGACTTATGCAAGTGCCCTGAAGAGGCTCATGGACCAAGGGAAACTACAACCGATCGGGCCCACCTTGGACTCGGCCGACGCCAAGAAATCCCGATTTTGGAACCCCAACGCCTACTGCCAGTATCATCGAGGGAAAGGGCATGATACCGAAAATTGCTTCAAACTCAAGCACCTCATTCAAGACATGATTGAGAAAGGAGATTTGCCTATACCCCCACCAACTAAGCCAAACAACAAGACGAATCCTCTGGGAATTCACGCCATCTCTGACGATGAGCCGACCCTAGACTGCTCTCATCTCATCTTGCCAATTGACGATGAGGTGAATGTTCTGGAAAAGGACCCTTCAGACGGAGTGTTCATGTTCAGTGCTTTGCCACTATGCTCACTATGTTTCAGCAAGTTGAGGAGGCCATTGCCAGCCTTTCTGACAGAATCACCCGACTCGACGACGTCTACCACCGACTCATCTTCAATCCCCTGGCACCACGTCCGAGGGAGAATTCCCCAAGCATTCAAAACTACCCACCCCAGGATGGATTGCTCCCGCGACCATTCTGGCATAGGCCCCACGAAAATCATCCTCAAAACAACCACCTTCACGAGAATTACCCTCAAAATAACTACCCTCACAAAAATCGCCCTCACGAAAATATTCCCCACAAGAACTATCCACCGAGGAATACCCCTCCGAGGTGTCCTCGAGACCCTGAAATTAACGGCATATGGCGGGATGATGTTGAGGATGTCTATGTCGTCCCAGGAAAGGAGAAGCGGACAAAGGAAATCGGACATCTCACCCGGTCCGGACGTCCCTATCAGAATCCGAGCAACCCACCGGTCGTTCCAACGACGAATGACCAAGTCGTCCCAGAAGTGGACACTCAACCAAAGGTTCCCGAGAACTCAATCCTGAAACAGCTCCAGAAAGCAAAGGCCGAAATCTCTATCTGGCAATTGATCGCAACATCTTTTGAGCACCGACAAGCCTTGCTGCAGGCCTTGGGAAAATTAACCGTGCCCTCCACCTCTTCCCCAGAAGAAATAGTGGCACACATGACAAGAGACGCCCCTGATCTGAGCAACCCGGTCGTCTTCTCCGACGAGGATATCCCCCTGTTCGGAGCCAATCATAACCTGACCCTATACATCACTGTGCAATGCCTCCAAAAGAACATACCAATGGTCCTCGTGGATGACGGTTCCGCTGTGAATGTCATTCCTCTCAAAACTGGCCACAGGCTGGGTATTAAGGAATCTGATCTAATACCAACGAATCAAGGAGTACGCGCCTACGACGGCACTCGTCGCAATGTCGCTGGACTTATCACTCTAGCCGTCACAACCGAACCACTAGAAAGACAGACCAGTTTCCAAGTGGTCGACATCGACGCATCCTTCAACATGCTCCTGGGACGCCCCTGGATTCACGCCGTCAAGGCGGTCACCTCAACGCTTCACCAAAATATCAGGGTCCCCTTTAACGGGAAAACGATCACGATCCCCGCTTCCCCAATCAAAGAAGTCTTGAGAAGAGGGGTAGCCTCCCAAGCCATTGAGGAGGACGACAATGAAATGTGGGGTTTCCAAGCCGTGAACGCCATAATTGATGAACTAACAACCTCTGAATGTGACCCGTTCGCCAGCCTCACGATCAACCGTATCATGATGCGCCAGGGTTATTTCCCGGGTTTGCCGCTCAATCCGCTAAAGGACCCATTGCCTCCCCTGAAACAGGCTAAGGTCCCCAACATTCCTTTTGGACTGGGATACGAACCTACTGACAAAGATATCCAGGAGATGAACCTCCTAATCCGAAAACGCAAGATGCACGGAGTCATCCTCCGTCCCTACCACCTAACTCTCAACGGATACTTTGTCCCCGAGGGAGAGTCCGAACTCTACCATGGCTTTCCGGAGCCTATCCATGACTCTGTGGCGAAGGCTAGATACCCGGGAGTGGAAGTCTTCCAGGACTGCTACTTTATTCCCGACAACGTCGAAGCTGCATCAACCGAGTCCAAACCATCACCATGCCTCGACGGACAAGCTGTCACACTACTCTTTGGGGAAGATAACATCAAACGCCTCGACCATGAGGACATCATCAACATCGCCCTGAAAGACAATCAGTTTGATCCAACCGCCTTGATCTCCGATACTGACCAGGAGAAAGCCACCCAAGGCTGGAGGAAAACCATCAAGTGGACCGATCGCCAGGACCGCATTCTCAAGATCACAACTGGAGAAGGCCCTATGTTCAAGGAGGAAAGTGAAGAAGGATCTGAGTCTGAGTCTGAGTCGGAGTCAGAGTCTGTTATAGCTCCTAACACTCCGGAAGTCCCAGTCAAGGTCCCCTTCCCACTATTTTATCACAAAGTCGTGGCTGATTCAGAGGCTGAGTCTACTAAGGTCACCCCCACTCCAATGAAAGGTGACAACCTGGAGCCTGTTCCAGGGGCCACTTTCTATGTTGTGTCGCCTCTGACTGACCACGAGATGTCTGTCCTTTTCGAGCTTTTCGCTCGTGTCAACTTAATGAACGCTAAGTTTGCTTATGACTCGTCTCAATTTAACTGCAATGCAATTTTGAATGATTCTGAGGAATTTGACTTGAGTGACTACCTACCTCACTTAGCCAAAGAACTTGACAAACGGGAAACCAGAACCCCCATCATTGAGGAAACCGAGCTTATTAACGTAGGAACCGACAATACACCTCAAGAACTTAGGATAGGGACAACCCTGGACCCCTCGGAAAGACAACAGTTCATTGACCTCCTCCACGAATACAAGGACGTGTTCGCCTGGTCTTACAGAGATATGCCTGGGATTGATAGAGAAATTGCAGAGCACCGGATACCCATCAAACCCGGGGCTAAACCTGTGAAACAGAAGCTACGCCGGATGCGTCCTGAATGGGCCTTAAAAATCAAAGAAGAGGTGGACAAACAGTTTAAGGCTAGGTTCATTAAAGTATCTGAATACTCTGACTGGGTGGCCAACATTGTTCCAGTACCAAAGAAAGACGGACGAATTCAGGTTTGCGTCGACTTCAGGGATCTGAACAAGGCAAGTCCAAAGGACGACTTCCCTTTGACACATGTTGACATTCTGGTAGACAACACCGCCGAACATGCTCTCCTATCATTCATGGACGGGTATGCCGGGTACAACCAGATTAAAATGGCTGAGGAAGACATGCACAAAACTGCGTTCACTACACAGTGGGGCACATATTGCTACACGGTCATGCCTTTCGGCCTCATCAACGCCGGAGCGACCTATCAAAGAACCGCTACCACTCTCCTACATGATATGATGCACAAGGAGGTAGAGGTATATGTCGATGACATGATCGTCAAATCAAAAGAACGGGACGGCCACATTAATGCCCTCCGGAAATTCTTCGCTCGTCTGCGGAAATATAACACGAGACTAAATCCTCAGAAGTGTGCATTCGGGGTCACCTCCGGAAAACTCTTGACGATGTCGTCAGCAAAAGAGGCATTGAGATTGATCCAACCAAAATCAAAGCCCTTCAACAAATGCCTCGGCCTAAGAACGAGAAGGAGATTCGGGGATTTATCGGTCAGATCCAGTACATCAGCCGGTTCATCGCCAAGCTCACTATGATTTGTGAATCGATATTCAAGAAGCTTCGCGCCTCCGATCACACCGATTGGGACGACGACTGTCAGAAGACATTCGACAGAATAAAAGAAATCCTATCCAAACCTCCTGTCCTCATGCCACCTCAACCGGGGATTCCTCTATCCCCGCACCGATCATGTTATCGACACAGCCATGGGAGCAATGCTAGCACAAACAGTTGGCAACGAGGAGCGAGCCATCTACTACATCAGCAAAAAGTTCATTGAGTACGAGACGAGGTATACCCAACTGGAAAAGACATGCCTTGCCCTAGTATGGTCAACAAAGAAACTGCGGCATTACATGCTCAGCTACTCGGTCCACATCTACTCCAAGATGGACCCAGTCAAATACATCTTCGAAAAACCCGTACTAAACGGAAGGTCGTCTAGATGGACACTCATGTCAGTCTCGAATTCGATCTCAAGTTTGTACCCCTCAAGGTTATCAAGGGAAGAGCGCGTCGATTTCCTAGCAGAAAATCCCGTCAACGAGGATCCAACGACCGACATATGGTCACTTCCTGACGAAGACATCCTTTGTGCCGACTCCGACGCATGGGACCTATACTTTGATGGTGCATCTAATATGAGAGGCTTCGGGGTAGGGATCCTTCTAATATCACCGGAAGGAGAACACGTTCCAATCTCGGTCAAGCTAGACTTCGCCGTCACAAACAATACCGCTGAATATGAAGCATGTCTCATCGGCCTACAAGCAGCCAACACACTTGGCATCAAGAGACTGAGAGTCCATGGCGATTCCTCACTCATCATCAATCAGGTATCCGGATCATGGAAAATCCGATCTGACAGCTTAACTCCCTACCGAGAAAAGATCAATCAAGAGGCCGAGTTCTTCGACCAAGTCGACTACTTCCACTTGCCGCGAGAGGAAAATCAATTTGCTGATGCTCTGGCAAAACTTGCCGCGCTCGTCAACATACCTGACGACATGACATCGATGCCCCTATGTGTCGAGAGGCGGAGCGAACCGGCTCACATTTGTGCCATTATCGACAACGAGGAAAGCCATGATGAACCTTGGTACCAAGCCATCCTCAATTACAAAACCAAAAACGAATTCCCCCCCAACTCTGATCAAAGAGGACAAAGAGCCATCCATTTACTTGCATCACAATTCGTGATAAAACAAAATCAACTCTAGAAAAGAACACCCCAAGGAATTCTCCTCCTTTGCATTGACCATCACAAAGCCAAGAAAGTCATGGGAGAAGTTCACGACGGAGAATGTGGCCCTCACATGAGTGCAATGATGCTTACACGGAAAATCATGCGGCTAGGTTACTACTGGACAACCATGGAAGCCGATTGCCGTAACTACGTCAAACATTGCCACAATTGCCAAATCTTCGCCAACATACAACATATACCACCATCCCTTTTATACACCATGACATCACCCTGGCCATTCTCAACCTGGGGCATCGACATCATCGGGAAAGTCAACCCGATAGGCACCAAGGGGCATTGCTTCGTCCTCGTCTCCATCGACTACTTCACCAAATGGGTGGAAGCGCAGTCATATGCAGTCTTGACCGCCAAACAAGTGGCCAAGTTCATTCAAAACAACCTCATCTGCCGATATGGGGTACCCCATGAAATCATCAGCGATCAAGGCTCTCACTTCCGGGCGGAAACTCAGGCTTTGCTGGACAAATACAAGATCAAACGACATCGATCATCCCCCTACCGTCTCCAAACCAACGGAGCGGTGGAGGAAGCGAACAAAACTCTTGTTACCATTATCAAGAAAATGCAAGACAACTACTGCGATTGGCCGAGCAAACTCCCATTCGCACTCTGGGGATACCGAACCTCCATTCGAACACCGACATGCGCCACACCCTTCTACCTAGCATACGGTATGGAGGCGGTTCAACCGGTAGAGTTAGAGGTCCCATCTCTACGCATCCTATTGGAGAGTCAAGTCCCTGAGGCGGAATGGACCCGTCGAAGGTACGAACAACTCACTCTCCTAGACGAACAGCGACTCAACGCCTTGCACAACGTCTAGCTATACCAACGACGTATACAACGGGCATTCAATAAGAAGGTCAAACCCAGAAACATCCAGGAGGGCGACTTGGTCCTCAAGTCAGTTCGTGCACCATTACCCGTCGATCCGAGGGGAAAATTCAAACCCAACTGGGCCGGGCCATACCTGGTCAAGAAAATACTTTCGGGGGGCGCAGTGAGACTGAGTGACCTGGATGGGGAGGACTTTACAAACCCGACCAACCTAGACCAACTCAAGAAATACTACCCTTGAACCCTATCAATCAACAACCTAGCCTAGTTTTGCAACTAGCACCAACCTCAACCCTTTTCAAGTCAAGTTCCTCAATATGTTCTGATTTGAAATTGCATGTTTTATCGAGTCTAAGCTGCGACACCTTGCCCGTTTCGAATGTCCTTTGATCCGTCAAAGGCAACGTCCATTTGCACTACAAAAACAAACCCCTGAACTACGAGCATGGTTTGATTTCACCTCTTCAGGTGAATAAGTAGGCGGTCCCTCTTATGCCTGAGGGATACAACCACAAAACCCAATTCAAATTCACAAAACCCCTGAACTACGATCATGGTTTGATTTCACCTCTCCCGGTGAATATGTAGGCAGTCCTTTCTTACACAAGAAGGATACAACCATCCCCACAATAAAAAAAAACATCCCCATCAAAAAAAAGAAAGGGAAAACCATTCCCTTTCCCACAAAAATACAAAAATGAGCCTTTCTCCCTTTCCACAAGATACCACTTTCCCAAGTGCAATTGTTTCGGACGATTCAAATCGAGTTGCCTTCACAAAACGGATGGAAGAAACAAGCGTTCACAATTTTCTACACGGGCAATCCTCTTATTTAATTAATAATGGGGGGATTACAATTTCAACAACAAATAAAGCTCGACGAGTTTACAACTTGTCAAAGCTAAGGTGTCAACTAACACACGTCACATAGTAAAACTAGCACAAAACACACAACAACTAGCTAGTACAACATAATAAAAAACCTACAACAATAATACAATATAATAATAAAGTGGGTAATGGAGGTCTTCACTCTTCCATTCTACCCTTGCCTTTTCCCTCGGGGTACATCTTCCCCTTGTTCTTCTTGTTGGCCCGCCTAGCATGGACTTCCTCTTCGGAATGGATCCTAAATGGATCTAAGACGGCAACGGCCTCCGGTCTAGCACAAGACCCCATGTTCGACCCAAGACGAGCCAATGCACGGCCCACCATACTCTTGGGGCCGGAATTCCTCCACTTCGGTGGTCTCATCACATCGGGAGTAGCTCCATCAACATACTCTTCAAAGAAGGCACGGTTGGCCTTGCCAACCTCTCGGTACTTCAAGTCGACAACCTCGTCCTTACGGAATTTGGATCTCTCTTCCAATGACGGAGCGCGTGACCACTTGACATAAGCGGGAGTTACCCATGTCGTGGCAACGGGGTTTGGCACCTCCCAAAGTGGCCGAGTGGCCCACCACCTTTCGAAGAATTCCACAAGCTCGGAGTTCCGGAAAACATTCTCTTGGACAAGAGTATCTTGAGCGGGCACCTTTTGTTGACGCCCCATTTGCCTCATGAGCCTTTCGGGATAAATGAAGGAGACAACCTTCAAACCCACCACCATCAAAGAACGAGGACTAGCACCCGAAGCGGTTAACCCCGTGAAGGACCTCAAGTGCCACCACGGCACCACCCAACGGATATGAGGACCACCCTCCTCCGCCAATCTTGCGGCCCAATAGGCCTCGGTGGAAGCAAAACTATCCGGATACAACTTCTTCCTCATAGTAAGGTGATGGAAGGAGTAAGAAGAAGGATTAACCGGAGGCTCTACGTACCTTAGCCTCTCCAATAGCCACACTTGGAGGATCCTTGGCGATCCAAAAGAGGGAGCTTCTCCACAAGAGCCTTCCTTGTCCAAAGCTTGGATAATCTCTCCAAGCACCAACCATGATGGATCTCTACCATGCTCCATTTGCTCAATCACATGGATAAGGGTCATGCTACCATGGCATCTCGGCCCCTCCTTCTTCAAGACATCAACGAAGAGGTACACATGGACAAGACAAAATGCAAGAGCCCTTCTCCTAGCAACCTCCGAGACATTAACATCTAACCGATTCGAGAAGATGTTAATAAGAGCCAGCATATCCACACCATGTGGAGCAAGAAGGAAGTAGACTTGTCTTGTTGATAAGCCCAACATGGAACGAAATTTCTCCTTGTAGCACAACCGAGTCGGAGGAAACACCGGAGTACAAGCCGGCCACCCACCAATGGCTCCAACTTCTTCGGCAAGAGGACAAATCTCGCCCTTCGGGAAAACGAAAACATGATGATTCGAATCCCAAAACCGAGAACATGCTTCAAGAAACGAAGGTTGCACCTTGACTTGACGAAGCACCAACAATTGACCAACTCCCATGCAATCGAGTTGATACTTCTCGGGAGGCGACAAATCCCGGCACCATTGTCGCAATGCGTTCTCGAAAGCATCCATGAAATATTTTTGTGGAAGAAGAAGAGGTTTTGTGGAGATGTTTTTGTGTTTCGGATGCTGAAACAATGAAGCGCAAATGTCCCTATTTATACAAAATGATCAGCGCACTTTTCAGAAAAAAGGGGAGAGCCGGCTTTCATCGCCAAGACGCTCGCGCCTCTTTGAGGCTTCTCCAGGATTCCCGCTGTTGAATTGTCTCTTTCAATATGTGTTTTCTCCTGACACCTCAAACCTCCCGCCAGGAGCCTCGCGCCTCTTCGGGATGATCCGGGAAATTTTGTGTTTTTTCACACTCACATTTCCTTGTTTTCGCGTTTTACGAAATCCGACACGGTTTCCATGACGCAGCTTTAAACATACGGGTTTTTCTTTCTTTTTTTAAAAAGGGGGAAGGGCTAGTCGCCCCGATCCGCGACGAATCGTTTCCATGTCAGTCGAAATTCCGAAATTTTTTTCGCTTTTTCGCAAATCAAAAATCAAAATCGAAAATTGATAACACGACATCAATTTTCCTCCAAAATTCAAGCACTCACAAATTCGAGTCTTGACCTCAAAAGCCAAACGCACTCGCAAAAAAATCCTTTTCTAAAAATTCGTTCCTGATGGTTTGAGTTTTTATATTTTTCGAGTCATTTTCAAAAAAATTCGATGCAATTTAATTCACGACACGAGTTAATTGCTCAAATCTTCAAATCAATTCCTTTTGAATTCCGAACGTGACGATTTGTCACGGAATTTTCAAAATTTCAATTTTAACTTCAAGTCATCTTGGTTAATTTTGATTTTTCAAACAATGCTTTACGTGTTCAAATGCTTCTACGTGTTTGCGTTTATGCGTATATGCTATCTGTTGCTTGTTTTCTACACTAACGATGCAGGAACTGGTGCAAAGCAAAAGGAGAGTCAACAGCCAACAACGCTCCTCCGAAACACAACACAAAAAAGGCCAAAAATCACAAAACAAACCACAGTCCAAACACACATATATACAAACCGCCTTACGCAAAATACATCAACAAACGTCTATCATACAGACACTGGCCTAAAACAAACGTCTATTGATCGGTCCATTTCGTATTCACAAGTAAATAGATGTGGTCGTTGGTTACGGTCGAATCAAAACACAATTTATAGCTTAACAAGCATCTCTACAATTAGTAAAGAGGCAAGTAAAGGTCGGATCCCAAGGGACGGGAGTTGAAATGAGATTTCTATTGTAACTAGTGGTGTCTAAGGGGTGTCACAAATTGGGTTGATGTAGAAGGTTACTAAACTAGAATAACAATGAAAATAAACAAGCAAGATGAATAAAAAGGGGTGTAAACAATTGATTAAAGGCACTAGGGTGTCATGGGATCATAGGGGAATCATGGGATATGATCATACAAACATGTTCTCAAATTATAAGCAAGCAATTATTGTTGTGATGGATTGAGTTGGGTTATATCTTACAATCCTAGGAAAGTTTGGGTCCCGGAGCCGAATCGATTAGATTGTACAACACCTACAAGTCGACTTAATCTTCCCTACTCAACAACATGCATGGTCTAATGAGACTCGAGTTGGGTTATGTCTTACAAGTCTCATTGAAAAGATAGGAGATGATAGTAAATGCAAGGATTCATAGGCTTAGCATTTCATCAAATATAACATGTGCATGAGTTGAGATCAAAACAAGCAAGCAAATAAGATATGAAAGCATATTAATTTAAGCATGAATCATTCCCCATGTTGGTTTCCCCTAATCACCCATTAACCCTAGCTAAGAGACTACTCACTCATCATCATATTGAACATGCTAGCAAGGTTGTCAATCATACTAACATAGTTAAACATGATGAACAAATAAAAGTAATTAGCAATAATTAAAAAGGGATTAAGAGATTATACCTACTAATGATTCCAATAACAAAGCAAGAATAATAGAAGTACTTGATGTTTGATTGAGAGGCTGTCAATCTCCCAATAATAACCCAAATAATCTTCAATTACCCAAAATAAAGGATGAACAAGAGAGAGATTAAAGAACTAGAACTTGGATTAAAACTTGATTAATACTTGATTACAATATTAAAGAGGGATTTGATTGATATTAACTACACTAATTATTGATAAAAAAGAACATGCTCCTCTAATTAGACTAATGGGGTATTTATAGTGAAAATTAGGGAGGATGCATTAGGGTTAACTAAGGGCTAAACTAGTAATTACACTTTTTAAGTTGAGCAAGGAGAAGCCGGTATTTTTGGAGAGAAGGGCTTCTCTTTTCGTAGCTTGAAGAAGACAACCCGCGCTGTGAAGGAATCCGGGCGGATTAGGGTCGGGACGGCCGGATTTGGGCGAAGGAATCCGAGCGGATTCTAGGGAATCCGGGCGGATTGCTGAGGGGGAATCCGAGCGGATTCCAGCTGGGTCGCTCGGATTGTGCAAGGGCAGGACGGGCGGATTGTTGACAATCCGCTCGGATTGTCAGTCAGCGTGGTAGCTTCTTCTTTTCTTCCCTTTTCTTCATAAATTCCTTGGGGATTTCCTTGGGGACTCAAGGATCCTTTCTCAACATTGCTCTTCTACTATGATATGTACAAAGGCCTTCTAATCTTGTCCCTCCTTGATGCTTGGTCATTGAATTTGATCAATTTAGTCTTGTTTTGCCACGAAAATGCAAGATTCTTACTCCTTTCCTACCAAGGGATCAAAATCTCAAAGAATATGCAAAACAAAGAACTAAAGATAAGAAATGACCCAAATAAGCACTAAAAAGCATGGAAACAAGGGCAATTCGGGGGCTAAATATGCGCCAATTATGGTCACATCAAATATCCCCAAACCGAACCTTTGCTCGTCCCGAGTAAAGAGGTGACTAAGACTAGGTCCAATACTAACCTATCCTAATAATATAGCCGATATGAGACAATTAGCGGGTCTCACTCCACCCCTTCAACTCACAACAAGACAACCATGAGGTAGGATGCCTTCTTGCAAGGCAAGGTGGGTCTTGCCAAAATGGCGACACATCCAAACATTAAGCACACAAAAACATATAATGGATGCATCTACAAAAAGAATAGCCACTCCCTCATCAAGTGGCGGAAATTATCTACAAGGGAAGCAATTCAAGGGTACACAATCCTTCATAGATGCAATTTCTTCAAACTACTAAGCCTAGAAGGATACCACTAAATCACCTCCAAGTTGTGTCAAACTAGGGTACCTTTGTCCTCAATCGTTAAATGCTTTTGTCAAGAGTAGACTCCCTATGGTGTTAGAAACACTGGAGGATCGCGGAATTCCCCCTCTTGCCTAGACAAGAAGAAGGGTCGTCCCCTCTCTACCATGCACAAAAATGGATATGATGGATAAAGGGATCAATAGATATTTGAGTTTCATTTTGGGAGTTTGCTTTTGTTTTTGTCTTCCCCCCAATTTCTTGTGGCATATAACATTTGAGAACACTTTATTTTTGCCATTTCTTTTTGATTTTTGGCATTTCAATACTTGACGACTTTTTGCATTTCTTTTTGAATATTTTCAAAGTCACCCCAATTAGTAACGAGGGTGCCTTGTATTTGAAGCTTAGGAGTCTATTTTTGCTCCTCTTTTTGATGCATTTTTGCAAACTTTCTTTCACTTTTCATTTCATTGAACTCAAATTTGAACAATTTCTTTTTTTGTGCCCATTCCCTTTGATGACAAAAATGTGGTAGAACATGGATGATGGATGTATGCATGGTTTCAAGGGTCACCTTGGAATAAACGGTAGCCAAGGAGTTATCACACCACAAGGTACTCTTGACTTGGCCTTAATCCATGGGTCAAAGGATACTAGCATGACACATCCTAGGGTGTTTTACAAGCATTCTAACAAGCAAGGTCTTAAGAACAAAAGGCATCTACTAGGGCCTATATACACTTGTCAAGCTTCCCAAGTAGACGGTTTCGCAAAATTTTTCTAACATGCAAACTACATGCCATGATGCAACTAACATATAAACATCCTAATGCATATGATTCTACCAACTAATATGACATATAATCTAAGTGCAAGTCCTAAGTTCACATTGTTATACCGCATCAATCAAAATAAAGCCACATAGTCATTAACATAAAGAGGAAAAAGGAGATTGGAAAGATCATACCATGCGGTCTTCAATATCCTCATGTCTCAGATGTGGCGTAGTCAATCAATGTGAACAAGGATAAAACAAACACAATATATACAAAACAATATATACAAGACTACACTACAAAGGAAATGAACATGTTTTTGGATTTTTCAATTTTTATGATTTTTGAAATTTTTCACTTTTTATGGGTTTTTGAATAAGAGTTAAAAGTTAGAATTCCCATCCCCACACTAATATGGACATTGTCCTCAATGGCCAAAATGATGGAAATTATGCAAAGATGATGCATGATTTCTATACTAAATGCAATTCTATACTAAGCTACACTACATGATGCATGGTTTTTGTTATGACGGAGAGGATAATTTAGATTACCTCCCGTTGTGTATGCATTAACTTCCCCAAACCGAGTGAGACACTATTGCTAATGTCCAAGGATGGGTATAGTTCATGCATACACTATGCTATGCATGAAACTAGTTTGTCATTTTGGATTTTATAAATGGGAACAATAAGAACACCTCAATGGTACCGAGGTGTGAGTCCCTTGATGTTGCTAGGACTAAACCAACAATGATCAAAATGAAATAAAATACAAAGAGATATAGACAAACCATGGGAGTGTAGGAGTCTCCAAGGCTTGCTAGTCTTCCATCATGCTATCATCATCACCACTTCCCTCATGAGAAGTGGTCACATTGCCACTTTCCTTGTCATTTGCTTCTTCACTTTCTTCCTCATCTTGCTCATCATCATCTTCACCATTTCTTTCTCCTTCCATTGCTTCTTCCTCAATATTATCATCAACTTCTTCATCATTTCCAACAACCTCATTATCTCCCACCACGTCCCTAGATGCACCCGGAAATAAGACTTCTCTATCCGCCCAACTAGGCAAAGGACAAGATGGATCAAGGAGTCCTTGCCTAGCTAGATGTAGGAGGGGTGGATATTGAGCCAAATACGCATTTTTCCGATCTTCATGGGCTTGCTTGTGCATTGCTTGCATGAGAAGAGTCACATAGTCTTTCCCAATTTCAATTCCTTCCGGCTTGAACTCTTCATACTCAAAGGGGTAAGGTGGTATGACAATGGAAGAGGAGGGGGTTTCAAGATCACCCTTTTGTTGTTGAATGATATACTCGGCTTCTTCGGAAAGGGGAAGTAGGTAATTGGTCCGGTGGACGCTTAGGCGACAAATCTTTGAGGGCAAGGTGAACGATCTAGCTTCACTAGTTAGCCATCCATATTTAGTGTCAAGGGGGTTATGGGCAACCCACTTGAACTTGTGAATCATAATGTGCATATCAATAAGATGGCCACCTTCCTTTGCTTTGTACTTCTTATCCTTATTGAAATTAGGATCAAAGTGCTTAGCTAGGACCGTGACTAGCCCGCCATTGACAATAACGGTCGTGCCCTTCTTCCCATTATCAACATTAAGCCATCTATCAACCAATAGCCTCAAAGAATTGTAAGGCTTGGTGTGAATTCTTCCGATATTCAAAGCCGATTCAAGGAGAATAAAATCGAGTCTTGTGAAATGATTGGTGTCTTTCCTAGCAATTATGGTATTTCCCACAACCTTGTGCCATACTCTTATGCCCGGATGATGGACCAAAAGAGCACGACATGCATGAAAATCCTCAAATTTCTTCCCGGAGATTGCCTCCCAAAGAGGTTCAAGGTCATACTTTCCATAACTCTTGAAATAACTTTCCTCATCACTAAGACCCAAAATTTCACCCAATTCCTTAAAGGTAATGCGTCTACTAACATTAGCTAGACGAAACTCGATATTTTCCCTATTCTCAACTTTGGTGACTTTCAAGGAACTTAAAAATTCCAAGACAAGGGTGGGGTATGTTAATTCCTTTGTTTCGAACAATCTCTCCAACCCCATGGCTTTGAAAAAGGCTTTTGTTTGTTCAAGAACACCCAATTTTTCCAAGGCATCTTTACATATGAATTTGGTGGATTGAATAGATTTCATAGCAAACTTGACAAAGGTGTTTCTATGGGTATCGGAAATAAAAGTTACCTCCGGATAATGCAAAACTTGATTAATTACCGGAGTAGAGGATGTTGATGGTCCCATAGAAGGTTGTTGTTGTTGTTGCACTTCCAAGTTTGGTGTTACCACCACCATAGCCAAAGCTTTCTTTGTTTGAAGAGCCTTTTGCCTTTGTGAGAGTGCCTTAGCCTTTGGTGCCTTTGTTGCCTTTGTTGCACCCTTAGTCCTTGCCATTGATGAGCTCAACCAAGAAAAGAATGAAAAATCTTCAATTTGAAGTATGCTCAAATCGATTTGAAGGTGAAAGGCTTTGCCTTTATGAAAACAAAAATCGACTCAAAGGTTGAAGATTTTGTTCTTGGTTTTGATTTTTGTTGAAGAAGGAGTGATTAAATTGTTGTGGGAAGGATGGTTTGATTAGTTTTTGTTGAATGTTGTTGAGGGTTTTTGTTTTTATGATGGAGAGGATGAGGGTTTTGATGTTGTGGGTAGTGTTTATGAATGAATGAATGAATGAATGAAGGTGGGAGGGATTATAAAGAGGCCGAAATTTTCAAAACTGCAGGGGCAATCCGTGCGGATTAGGCTCAATCCGTGCGGATTCTGCTTCTTCAATCTTTGCGAAAGCTCGCCTAAAGACGGGCGGATTTGGTACAATCCGCTCGGATTTGCTGAACACGGGACGGGCGGATTTCTTCAAAGACGGACGGATTTCAGATCCGAGATTTTTGCTTGTTTTCCTCAACAAAAGACGGGCGTCTTTTTTACAAGACGGCCGGATTCTTCAAGACGGGCGGATTTTTTGGAATCCGCTCGGATTCTTTAACAGTCAGGAAAATTTCAAATTTCAGCTCAGTTCAAGACGGACGTCTTTTCTGCAAGACGCTCGGATTGCTTAAGACGGGCGGATTTCTCTGGAATCCGCTCGGATTCTTCCTGTGTACACGGATTCAGTTCCATCCGTGCACAGCGCATTCCCTTTTTCATTCTTCTATTCTTTCTTTCAAGGCTTGTGTTCTTTATTGTGGGGGCATTACTAAGGCATGGATAGCCTAGGCAATTGCCATCCCCACACTAAGGTAAAGCACTACACATCAATTGAAGTTGTTAGTCCCTCCCTCACTTCTCTCTTACATGACAATTATTTTGATCAAAGTAAATAAAAAAAAAATCCAAAAATGACAAAAAAATGCAATACAAGAATTGAATTGTAAGTTAGGGAGTTAGAAATATTTACAAGTGGTGGTTTAGGGAGGACTCCACCAAACTCTCATTCTTGATGAGATGTCAAGGGGGCATGTTCAAGGTGTTGTTGTTGTTGCTCAACACCTTGAAGAAATAATCAAAAGCTTGTTCATTATTATGGTAGAGGTCCTCAATAGACCGTGCCCCTTGTTGTTGATCATGATCGATGGCATGCCCAATGTAGGGATTAAAAATCCCTTCAAACTCGTCGTCCCAAAGACCACAAACTTCATTGAGTTGATCATTGAAAATCTCTTGCTTAGATGGAGACAACTCTCCCAATTTCTTCTCTTGGCCAATGAGGCCATCCTCTTCTTCCTTGGTTGATTTTGATGAGCTTTGCAAGCTCTCCTTGTCACAATTCACTTGCTCTTTGAATGGAGCATCTTCAATTTTCTTCCTCCATTGGAGTTCCGATTTCTTCCTTTCATCTTTTCGGCTATAATGATCAATCATGAAACATGGCTCATGCAAACGAGGAGCTCTCATGGTCTTGTCAAGATTAAAAGTTATGCTTTCATCTCCCACTTCTAAAGTGAGCTCTCCATGTTTCACATCAATCACCGCACCCGCGGTGTGTAGGAAAGGTCTTCCTAGGATGATTGGAATGTTGGAATCTTCCTCCATATCAACAATGACAAAGTCCACCGGGATGAAAAACTTCCCAATTCGCACGGGGACATCTTCCCATATCCCTAATGGTGTCTTCGTCGATCTATCGGCCATTTGAAGTGTGATGTTGGTGCATTTAAGCTCTCCCATTCCCAACCTTTTACTTACCGAGTACGGCATGACACTCACACTAGCCCCTAGATCACATAAGGCTTTGTTGATCGTCGTGTCGCCAATGGTACACGGTATTGAGAAGCTTCCCGGATCCTTTAACTTTGGAGGTGAACTCCCTTGAAGTATTTCACTACTCACCTTAGTGAAGGCGATAGTCTCAAGTTTCCGGATCGACTTCTTCTTTGTGAGGATATCTTTCATGTACTTTGCATAGGCCGGAACGTGGTTGATTAATTCCGTGAAAGGAATTGAGACTTCTAAATTCTTCACAATTTCCATGAACTTTCCAAGTTGATCATCCAATTTGGGTTTGGCTTGACGACTTGGAAAAGGAAGTCTAATCACAATGGGCTCCTTCTCTTTGGCCTTGTCTTCATTTTTCTTTGAACTTTCTTCTTTTGATGATTCTCCATCTTTGGAGTTTTGCACCATTTCTTCCTTTTCACTAGCTTCCACAACTTCATCCTCAACTTGCTTCTTCGGTGCTTCATACCTTGTACCACTTCTCAAGTGAATGGCACTAACCATTTCATGTCTAGGGGGATTACTTTGAGGTGGTAATTGCCCCTTTTGTCTTTGTGAGCTTGAAGATGCTAGTTGAGTCAATTTTGTTTCCAACTTCTTGGTGTGAGCTAGAATGTTGTTAATGGTGGTTTCTTTTGCTTGGCTATCTTTTTGCATTTGGGTGAAAAATTCTTGTTGATTCTTTTGCATTTGGAGGACCGCTTTTTGGACATCAAAGCCTTGGTCATTTTGGTGATTGTATGGATTTTGATTTTGGTAACCTTGGTTTTGATTGTAAAAGGGTCTTTGATTTTGGTTTCTCATGGGTGGTGGAGTGTATGTTGTTTGACGGTTTTGAACATTTTGGCTCTTGTATGAGAGATTTGGATGGAACTCGGTGTTTTCATTGTAAAAATTTGAATAAGGGGTACCACTTTTGTAAGCTTGGAAAGCATTAACTTGTTCGGTTGTTCCCCTACACTCACTTGGGTCATGACCCAAGGTTCCACAATTCTCACATATCCCACTTGGGATAGATGAGGATGCCGTCATGGCATTGACATGATGTTTCGATGATTTTGAGTTTTCCTCAAGTCTAGCCATAGCTTGTTCAAACTTCAAGTTGATTGTGTCAATGTGAGCACTAAGTTGAGCACCCAATTGAGTAACGGAGTCCACTTCATGCTTTCCTCCTCTAGTAGCCTTGCGAGGTCTACTATATTGTGAATTATGGACCGCCATTTCCTCAATCTTGTTCCATGTTTGATTGTCATGAACTTCGGTAAACATTCCATTTGATCCCATATTGAGAATGTTCCTAGAATCTTCATATAAACCATTCCAAAATTGTTGCACCAAAAACCATTCGCTAAGCCCATGGTGAGGACATGAGCGACAAATTCCCTTGAACCGCTCCCAAGCTTCATACAAAGACTCTTCATCCCTTTGCTTAAAACCCGTAATTTGAGCTCTTAGCATGTTGGTCTTTTCCGGTGGGTAGAATTTTTTGTAGAAAGCTAGAGCCAACTTCTTCCAAGAATCTATTCCAAGGGTGGCCTTATCAAGGCCCTTCAACCATTGCTTTGCGGTGCCGATTAAGGAAAAAGGAAATAAGACCCATCTTATTTGGTCTTGAGTCACGCCCGTTTGAGAGATAGCATCACAATAATCGCAAAAGGTTTCCATATGAGAATGAGGGTCCTCACTAGGCATTCCCCCGAATTGGCTCCTCTCAACTAGTTGGATGAAGGCGGACTTGGCAATAAAATTTCCGGTGAGATGTTGCGGTGTAGGAGTACCATTTGGTAGATTCTCCTCGGTGGGTACGGAGTGCGACGAGAATTTTGGCATTGTAGGTGGATTTTGTGGGATATTGTGTAATGGGTTTTCTTCTCCTTCTATTGCGAAAGGATTGCCAAACTCACTAGTGGGTTGAACAACTTCACCAAAACCTCTAAAATTCCTCCTAACAAGTCTCCTATTGTTCGTCAAGGTTCTTTCGATTTCACGGTCAAAAGGTAACAAATCACTTTGTAACCTTCTAGACATGCAAAATATCAAACAACTCAAAAGCAATTAGAACAAACCTTGAGGATTTTTAATTCCTCAAGGTGAAGAAAGACACAACTAATAACAAAAAGGAAATCTAAATCAAACAAACACCGTCCCCGGCAACGGCGCCATTTTTGATCGGTCCGTTTCGTATTCACAAGTAAATAGATGTGGTCGTTGGTTACGGTCGAATCAAAACACAATTTATAGCTTAACAAGCAACTCTACAATTAGTAAAGAGGCAAGTAAAGGTCGGATCCCAAGGGACGGGAGTTGAAATGAGATTTCTATTGTAACTAGTGGTGTCTAAGGGGTGTCACAAATTGGGTTGATGTAGAAGGTTACTAAACTAGAATAACAATGAAAATAAACAAGCAAGATGAATAAAAAGGGGTGTAAACAATTGATTAAAGGCACTAGGGTGTCATGGGATCATAGGGGAATCATGGGATATGATCATACAAACATGTTCTCAAATTATAAGCAAGCAATTATTGTTGTGATGGATTGAGTTGGGTTATATCTTACAATCCTAGGAAAGTTTGGGTCCCGGAGCCGAATCGATTAGATTGTACAATACCTACAAGTCGACTTAATCTTCCCTACTCAACAACATGCATGGTCTAATGAGACTCGAGTTGGGTTATGTCTTACAAGTCTCATTGAAAAGATAGGAGATGATAGTAAATGCAAGGATTCATAGGCTTAGCATTTCATCAAATATAACATGTGCATGAGTTGAGATCAAAACAAGCAAGCAAATAAGATATGAAAGCATATTAATTTAAGCATGAATCATTCCCCATGTTGGTTTCCCCTAATCACCCATTAACCCTAGCTAAGAGACTACTCACTCATCATCATATTGAACATGCTAGCAAGGTTGTCAATCATACTAACATAGTGAAACATGATGAACAAATAAAAGTAATTAGCAATAATTAAAAAGGGATTAAGAGATTATACCTACTAATGATTCCAATAACAAAGCAAGAATAATAGAAGTACTTGATGTTTGATTGAGAGGCTGTCAATCTCCCAATAATAACCCAAATAATCTTCAATTACCCAAAATAAAGGATGAACAAGAGAGAGATTAAAGAACTAGAACTTGGATTAAAACTTGATTAATACTTGATTACAATATTAAAGAGGGATTTGATTGATATTAACTACACTAATTATTGATAAAAAAGAACATGCTCCTCTAATTAGACTAATGGGGTATTTATAGTGAAAATTAGGGAGGATGCATTAGGGTTAACTAAGGGCTAAACTAGTAATTACACTTTTTAAGTTGAGCAAGGAGAAGCCGGTATTTTTGGAGAGAAGGGCTTCTCTTTTCGTAGCTTGAAGAAGACAACCCGCGCTGTGAAGGAATCCGGGCGGATTAGGGTCGGGACGGCCGGATTTGGGCGAAGGAATCCGAGCGGATTCTAGGGAATCCGGGCGGATTCTTTGAGGGGAATCCGAGCGGATTCAGTTGGGGCGCTCGGATTGTGCAAGGGCAGGACGGGCGGATTGTTGACAATCCGCTCGGATTGTCAGTCAGCGTGGTAGCTTCTTCTTTTCTTCCCTTTTCTTCATAAATTCCTTGGGGATTTCCTTGGGGACTCAAGGATCCTTTCTCAACATTGCTCTTCTACTATGATATGTACAAAGGCCTTCTAATCTTGTCCCTCCTTGATGCTTGGTCATTGAATTTGATCAATTTAGTCTTGTTTTGCCACGAAAATGCAAGATTCTTACTCCTTTCCTACCAAGGGATCAAAATCTCAAAGAATATGCAAAACAAAGAACTAAAGATAAGAAATGACCCAAATAAGCACTAAAAAGCATGGAAACAAGGGCAATTCGGGGGCTAAATATGCGCCAATTATGGTCACATCATCTATCATACAGACACTGGCCTAAGACGACGAACTGGGGGCAATCCGCCACCTACTGAACTAAGCACCCCTACCCTTCTGATCAGAAAAGAAAGGGAACAACAGGGAACAGAGGAGCAACAGCGGAAGCAGAGCTGGTTACCATGGCGAGAACCCCTCACTCCTGCTCCATGACAAAAAGGAAGACAATGTCTTGCAGATTTCGGACGACACGACAACCGAGGACCGTAACTTAGCATGTTACCCCGACGTTAAACCCCACTCAGCTGAACTCAACTGCGATCAAGGTCAACAACAGGGGGTAACACACTCGTACTGACCCCCAATCATCAGTCATCCTGTCCATGAGCCACGACGAAAAGGACAAACCAGCCATATTGGCTGCCTATCCGAATCTCTACAGACAACGACCAACGATCGATACCCGATCGTTGGCCGGACAAAGGCCGCCAGGGAGAAACACAACCAAGTCTGTAACAAAAAACAATCGACTCTTCCCCTCCGGGATCGACTTCCTCCTCCAAAGCCTCAACAACGAACCCCATCGGTCCCAAATGATATCCTGCAATCAAAAGACAACAAAAAACGTCAGCCGAAATTTCGGCATTACGACGGCATGAAATGGACGAATCCAAAAACAAACAACAACAACCTGCAAAACAAAACAAGGGGCAATCCCGCCCCAAACCATTCACAACAAACCAAACAAAAATGACTCGCCCCTCTTTTCATGCAAAAGACGAGTCAAGACCACAAAAACGGCATTTCAAGACCCATACAAGGTCTGCCAACAACCCAAAACACATTCCCGACACAATGGGGATTTTTCTACGGTTCAAAAAGGCAATTCATACGCTAGTTTGAGCCCGAGCCGGTCAAAAATTCAAAAACGACCGCAAAAAGGCAAACGTGATTTCATCACGCCTCAAGGTGACCTAAAATACCATTAAGGTCCATTTCAAGGCAAACTGACTCAATTCAAGCCCAAACAAGCGCTTATTTTGTCAGACGTAAGACCGTCGCAAAAGGAAAAAATTCAATTTTGCCCACAAACATCCAATGAAGGTCCTTAAATGGCAAACACGGGTTTTTCCAACTACAATGCAACCTAGTGGAACCCACTACCCAAGCAAATAAACTTGGCATTGTGAAATGAGACGGTTTCTCGCCTCATTCACGTTTTTCGAGCATAAGGAGCGGGAACGGGGACCAAAATGCAAACTAAAAGCACCCCTATACTCCTAAATTGGTTTCTAACCTAATGCAAACATCAATTTCACTCGAAATTGGCTCAAGCAAAAACGCCCAATTCGATTTTTAGGGCAAAATCCGCCCTAATTCAATCTAGCTAACAATCAGCAAATTTGAAAGGATTCAAGAGGAAATACTTACCTTGAGATGACATTTGTTGACAATGGCACGGATGAAAGCAAGCTTGAAGGTCCGTCAAGGGCGATTTTGGGCGAAATTTCGAGGTTGAGGATGAATATTCATCCGCAACTCAACCTCGCGTCTTTTTAACAAAAAATAGGGAAGCCGGCTTGCATCGCCAGGTGGCTCGCGCCTAAACCAGGCCTCCCCTTTTCTTTTTCAGCGAAATTTGGGCTTTGGCCCAATTTCCCACAACTGACTTCAAAATTTTCGTTAACGATATTAAATATTGTCATTTCCTCGAAAACAAACAAAAATAAATAGTGAAAATTTAAAATTCGCTATTTTCAAGCAAACGGCGATCAAAATCGCCAATTTCAAAAATAATAGCGAAATCAAAATTCACCATTCAAATTTCCCAATCACTAGTGAAGATTCCAAATTCACTATTTCTTTCAAATGTCAACGGCGGCAAATAAACCGTCACTTCAATTAATAGTGAAGATTCCAAATTCACTATTTCTTTCAAATGTCAACGGCGGCAAATAAACCGTCACTTCAATCAATAGTGAAGATTCCAAATTCATTATTTCTTTCAAATGTCAACGGCGGCACATAAACCGTCACTTCAAACGTTATAGCAGATTTAAAATTTGCTATTTCCTTTCAAAATTAAGACAAACGGCGATCAAAACCGCCACTACAAATTCAAACCGGATGGTGAAAATTCCAAATTCACTATTCCTTTAAATACCAGCAGGGGGCTTCCTCGCGGAACCCGCTCATTCAAAAAAACAGTAATGGTGAGAATCCATACTCACTATTTCCACAGCGACATCATGAGTTCGCTACTTTCAAAGCAAGCCTATTTGACGCGACTATTCCCATGGTCCATTAACCGACCATACCGTGGCTGGCGAGTCTTTGTCCGCAACCTCTTCAAGGATACATCCCGAAGATGCCTCGGGTACATTTCCTTACCTTTTAAAGGATACATCCCGTAGATGCCTCGGGTACATTTCTTCATCGCGGCTGGCGAGCCTTAAAACGCACCATGGCTGGCGAGCCTTACAACGCGCCGCGGCTGGCGAGCCCTCCACATATACGCACCGCGGCTGGCGAGCCTTTCAACGCACCACGGCTGGCGAGCCTTACAACGCACCACGGCTGGCGAGCCTTACAACGCACCACGGCTGGCGAGCCTTACAACGCACTGCGGCTGGCGAGCCTTACAACGCGCCGCGGCTGGCGAGCCTTACAACGCACCGTGGCTGGCGAGCCTTACAACGCGCCATGGCTGGCGAGCCTTACAACGCGCCGCGGCTGGCGAGCCTTACAACGCACCGCGGCTGGCGAGCCTTACAACGCACCGTGGCTGGCGAGCCTTACAACGCGCCGCGGTTGGTGAGCCCTCCTCACATACGCACCGCGGCTGGCGAGCCTTACAACGCACCATGGCTGGCGAGCCTTACAACGCACCGTGGCTGGCGAGCCTTACAACGCACTGTGGCTGGCGAGCCTTACAACGCGCCGCGGCTGGCGAGCACTCCTCACATACGCACCGCGGCTGGCGAGCCTTACAACGCACCATGGCTGGCGAGCCTTACAACGCGCCGCGGCAGGCGAGCCCTCCTCACATACGCACCGCGGCTGGCGAGCCTTACAACGCACCATGGCTAACGAGCCTTACAATGCGCCGCGGCTGGCGAGCCCTCCTCACATACGCACCGTGGCTGGCGAGCCTTACAACGCACCGCGGCTGGCGAGCCTTACAACGCACCATGGCTGGCGAGCCTTACAACGCGCCGCGGCTGGCGAGCCCTCCTCACATACGCACCGCGGCTGGCGAGCTTTACAACGCACCGCGGCTGGCGAGCCCTCCTCACATACGCACCGCAGTTGGCGAGCATTTATCCGCAACCATGCAAGGACATATCCATAGATGCCTCAGGTATGACTCCTTCTTATGGCTGGCGAGCTTTCGTACGTAGTCTAATAGACTTTAAACGACCCGCACGGACAGTCGACAGACTTTAAACTGTTCCTGACGACTGGTCCTTGACTCGTACCCTCGAGTCGCCTTGGCGTCGCCCTTCCCGACGACAGGTCCTTGGCCCGAATCCTTTCGAGCCGCCTCGACGTCGCTTGGGTCTTCAGGTTGTAATCTTCGATTGACCTGGGGACTCTACTTTGACTTTCGCCCTGTCCAAGCCTCAGTCAAAGTGGGGGCTCTGTAGATACCCAGTATCTGCTAAGACTTCAACAAACACCCGATGATTATCGGACTACAACATATTTTGGGATCGCAGCGTTTGATCGACATTTTGTGTACAACTTTACGTCGGAAAACTTAAAACGATTTCGAAAATAAAACATTTCAAAACATTTCAAAAATACCTGGAGTTTTTAATGCACGACGACGGGGTCGCGATGACACTAACTAGAGTCAAAACCGACACAGGACCAAAAACCGACTCGAAAATTCAAATCCCGACTCCAACAACGAGTCAAACACAAAAACCAAAATATCTCAAACCTTCTATGCTAAGTTTTCCCGGATTCATGTTGGTCAAGTACCAAACATGTGACTACAAAACCTAGGATAGAACAAATCATGATTGCGTTTGTTGTGATAGTGACAACACAACTCGAAGTGCCGCGATTTGGCTCGCGCCTCTTTGAGCAGCCCAGGTGGCCACGTCGCTCAAAACTCACACAACCACTCATTCTCCTATAAATACCCCTCAAATGCCACCCATTTGAGACTTACGCGAGTGTCCGCCCCCTCTTTTCTCCCTTAAACTTCTCGACTCGAATTCTAAAGTCACAATCCGACGCGTGTTTACGACCTACCGATCGTAAACACGAGCCTTACACATTGTTTGGTACCGTCATCGTGCATTAAATCACTTGTCCGACCACTTTGACCACTACACCATCACTAAACTCTTAAAACACTCTTTTACTTACCAAAACGGTTTTAAACCGAGTTTTTTCCGATCAAACAAGTTGTTACACTTACGTCGGTCACTCGCCATAACCAAACATGTAAGTATGAGGGTGTAAAAATCCTCTTTTATTATGTTTTCATACGTTTCATGACTTTAACATGCTAAAACATGCATAACATGAACCAAAACATGGAATAAACGAGCCAAAACTGATTTTTGGTCTAAGGCAGAAGCCCCTTAGGTCGCCAACAGGCTCGCGCCTAAATGGGGTGCCCAGACCAGAGATCAACCGTGTTTGTTCTCGTCATTTCCCTTAATCCATTTTCATATTTGTAATCGGTTTTTACCATTTCAAGTATTTTCGAAACCCTTTTGTTTCATTTCACATGTTTTAACCATAAAGCATTAATCATCCTTGGTTCTTCATACCATGACGGTTAAATCCGTGTTTCGGTGATAATATTTGGTTAATGACATTTAAGAGGTATTTTAAAGCCTTTTATTTCATTTCTTTACATTTTCAAAACAAACATATTAGTCACCAACACGAAATCATCCTTGGTTCTATATACCATGCCGGATTTTAACCCGGGTACGATGATGAGTACCGACTAATTACATTCAAAATGGACTTAAAACAATTAGTCCATAATCATTTTCAAAACTATTCATGTCAAGCTTGTCAAATCGGACCCGACACCGAATATTATCAAATAATGATGATTATTCGAGTCTAGTCCATCAAATCAACAAATGCGGTCTAAACGACCCTTTCAAAATCAAACCGGGTTCAAATACCCATTTTCAATACGTTTCATAACGTTTTCTAAACATTCAGAACACAGCATACAGCCGTTGGCTAACCCGCGCCTCAAGCAGGCATTTTTCTTCTCATTTTCAAAACCAGAGGGAGGCCCCTTACACCGTCGGCTGGCTCGCGCCTCTTATAGCCGTCTGGTACAGGGCCTGTTCCCTTCCAGCATTAGTCTAGGACGATCCCGACTCCGGTTAACCCGGATATAGGACGGATCAGATGACTATTCAAACTATATCTGCCAAATGCCTTATTAAGACAAATGGATCATGTTATGCACCCTAAACCTAATACGGTAAATGGATGTTTTATTTCCGTCTTGCATGCAAATCAACCATTAATCCAACTCGACATCTTATACTTGATACTTGGATTAAATCAACCGACTTAGAAAGCTCTCACATGTTAGGTTTAAATCCTTAGATGCGCATTCATGCATTTAAACCGTTTTATCAACTTTTGCATTCAACCAACCAAGATCGATCAGTAGAGGCCGCTAAACGCGGGCGGGATTGGGTGTCTGATTAAAGGGCTTCCCAATACGTACCTTCACCTCTTACTCAGAAACTTTGGATAGTGGACGACCTTATCCAGGGCGTACGAGAGTCATTTTAGAGATAGGATGCTAAAGAGGGACGATTTCCTTATCTTTAGTACCTATGTCAAACGCTGCTTTGTGCTTCGATTTGACCGAGGTATAAAGTGGATTCGAACGGGTTCTGAGCATCCCACAAATGCTTGGTGGCGACTCCGAACATCTCTAATCGTTTCGAGACCCTTACCGAGACGAAACCGACCGATCTAAAACGATCCGGTCGAAAGCACCTTTACGCCGCCGAGCGTGGCTTTCAAAAAGACCGCTGCCATTGTCCACAGATCGGCTGGGCATACGCAGGTGGGCCCATGTCCACAACATCTACAAAAGAATATGCACTTTATGTAAAGACCAGGAAGCCCAACAAATACTCTTTAGGAGGGGGGGGGGGGGGTGTTGAATAGAGTATGCACTCTTTTTTGCAACTTTTTGACAGATATAAAATATCGTATACTTCGATAGTTGCAACTTATGAATTACGAACAAGTATGTTGAGTATGTTGATGATTTTGAAAAACGAAATGTAAAAACCATAAAGTACTAAAAAGGTAAATAACACATGAGTTTATAACTTGCTTCAGCCCAATTAAAAAGCCTACATCCACCCCTTTTTATTAATTGTTTACCATGATCGCCTAATTCGGTCTAGCGTACAATAAAGAACTAATGTCACACGACTAACCCTAATCGTGTCTTTTGGAGGATGTTAAGCCTTTAGTGCTTGAGAGATGTTAAGGTCTCGGTATTTGAGAGATGTTAAGCTCTCGGTGAAGAAGGATGTTGAGCCTTCGATTTGTGTAGGATGTTAAGCGTACGAGTTTTGTTTCAATTTCAGCGATTACGATCAAATCTAAACAAATCAAAATTATAATTCAATTGTTTAGAAAGGTTTTGTAAGACTACGCACTTGTGAAAAGATAAACTTTAGACACAAAAAAGTACTTAGTATAAATCAGACTTCAGAATCTTTCGAGCCAGGGTTTCACGGCCAAATGACTTGTTGCACAAACTGAATCCAAATCTTTCATAAAATATCAAGAGACAATATTTACTAAAATATTTCGGCCAAAAACAGTTTAGAAAAGATAATATTTAAGATCAATATTTTATAAAAAGATAACTTAGAAGATATACTTCTATCTTTAAATATTTCGGTTAGTTAGAAATATATTATATAAATGCTTTCACCGAATAAAATATAAAGGTAGAATAATTTCAAAGATATTTTTGAAACTATAAAATATACTCCCTCCGTCCCGGTCATTTGTTGTCCTTTGGTTTTGGCAAAAAGACCAAGGAAATGGGGAAGGGGCCAATTAGTAAATGACATGTGGAATAAATTGAATGTGAATGATCAAATTACTCATCAAATTCATTCTTAAAATAGAAAGGACAACAAATGACTGAGAGACCCAAAAATGAAAAAGGACAACAAATGACCGGGACAGAGGGAGTATAAAAGATAGGAAAAGTGATTAAAGAAGGAAATCTAAATTTGGAAGGATGTCGTTTAGTTAATATCATTTGTTGTGTTCTAATATCTGTGTTTGTCATTTCCTGCGTTGCCTATATGGCAATGTTTCATACTTTTAAAGTTTATAGACATTGCTCGTAGCTTCAAAATTTGTGTGAGTTATTGTATGAGGTTTAGGAAATTGATAAAATTTATTTTCTCAATTAAATTGCTACAGAGAATGGAAAGATCTCGAACATACAGTCACGAGAAAAGAGAATCTACTGTATCTAGGAGGTTGAAGACTGGCCATTTTGATACCATCAATAATGCTAGTTTCATGGAGGTAAGATATGTACGTTCTCGCAGAAGCGACATAGGCGTTTGTCAAATTGTTTCGCTAGGGTCTTGATGTGCTACTAACACGGTGATCATGGCAGAAAGTATCAGCCACCATGAAATTCCACATAAACCAGAACACCCATAAGAAGTAAATCGAGCCCACTTAATAGCTCAAAAGAAATCCTTTCCCAAATCCAAATGGTAGTGCGGAGTGTAACTCGGTAGTTAGTAAAGTGACAAACTTTCTCCTCTCTAATTTCTGTGGGATACTCTCTTTGTCATCATATGCGACATCTATATAGAATGGAGTTCTGCTTAATAGGTAATAGTTTGATGTTGTACTTTTTTTGTTTCGGCAAATGTAATTAAAAGTAGATCACATTGTCAATCTCCTTACGAATTGTCAGTTGGCGACAATTCTCATTTGAAGGATGTCAATAACGCTGTGACAACTTCAAATGTACTGCTCGAAATCATAAGCCGTATGTGGGGCTAAGATGATCGACCTTCATCAAGGTTTTCACTCGTCTGTGCCTTACACTCTGAGCTTGAGCGGGCTAGCTTGTAGATCAATCAACTGATACAAGAAGAATGGTCTGATAACAAAGATATTAAGCATCTAGTTAAGCATTTAGCAAATAAAGGTGACATGGAAAAACAAAGGGCAAGAATTAGTTGAAGCTGCAATCAAGTACATAACAGGAGAGCTTGAGGTGGAAAGAAAGCTTAGAAGACGAGCTGAGAGCCTGAACAAGAAGCTTGCTAAAGAACTGGCATAAAAAAAGGCGTCTTTTCTTAAGGCGGTCAAGGAACTTGAGAGTCAGAAGAAAGCAAGCGTAATTATTGAACAAGTTTGCGATGAACTTGCTGCAAACATTGGCAAAGAAAAAACTCAAAGGAAAATATCATATGCTAAGGATAAGCTTGACAAGAAAAGTGAAGTTATTAACCTGAGAAATTTGGTGGAAGTGTTTCTTATAAACAATGGTATAAAAGAAATGGAAACAACTCGATATATCATTAAAGGTATGTGGACTTAGCCTTCTGTGAAAGCGAAGCGAGGGACTATGCCGGTGAAAACTCAGGTGATAGTGATCTTCATTCTATTGATTAGAATGTGAATGATCCGTCCAGAAATTCTATGACGCTTAAACATTCAGAAAGGAAATCAATTTTTAATCAAGTTGCTACAAGAAGAAATTATGTGCTTCGGAGTGTGTCGAATATGCTCAATGGGGAAATGGTTCGAATCTTGAGATTGAGAAACTAGTTGGTAAAGAAGCTGCGAGGACGAGGTTCAGAGGTACAAACCAGCCAAAGGTATCCGGGAACATACATTGCCTAATTCTAGGTTCCAGTTGGAGAGGGAAATGGGTAGTCCGTCAAACTGTCAGGTGCAGTTTGGCCATCTAGGGAGCTGTGTCGGGCAACATTGCAGCCAGACGTAACGATGATGGAAGGGGGTGGCATGGGAGGACGGAAAAATGAAGATAGACTAGAAGCCCATAAGTTGAGGAAATCAAGAAGATGATGCATTAGTTTATTTTGTGGGCAACTGTCTTGTTACTCCAGTTTAACCTTTCATTTTATTTACTAATTATTTGCATGTGGTGTAATTACTTGCAATTTAGAAATTATTATCCTTATGACAACTTGGGTTTTTTACATTAGAATTTCAGTTGGGTTATGTTTTTGCTCTTCAGAACATGATCATGCTAATGTTCTGCTGATTCAAACTATCGATTTCCAAGTGTTCTGCTTGAGATTACTCGTATGATACAAGCTCTTTTTCTAGTGTACAAGTATGTTTCATTATTACTGTATTTGGTACCATTACGACAACGGCAAATTCAGGACAGACTTAAAATAATGATATTACTGCACATTAAGTTTTATCTCCTCATGCCCGTATGCATCGCTGGTGCGATCATCGCTCCATCAGTTTGGTTCTCAGCATTCGCATACCATCCTACAACATATCATGTTCACAGTATGTTAAAGATCATATCTATGTAAGAAACGTAAGTTTTTTATTTAATAAAACGGTTTCAAATGTGAGATCAAGGTAATGACGTTTGCATACATATATCTAATCCCTTTTCCTAACGACTAAATTAACAAGGCTATTATTGTATTGATCACTTACTTACCATAATGAAGTGGTTAAATTAAAGTTGAATTATTAAGGTACCTGAATGCATGTTAAAACCTCGGAGTTTAAGCTCACGATGCTCTTGGCAGAGAGCACACATCTCGCACCAGAGATGAATACAACAATCTCCACAACGACTGCCTTTGAGATTATATTGTTGCCTCATTCTAACGCGGTAGAAAAATGAATACATGCATGCACATCCAAACACCGCCAGTAGCATTGCGTATACCAATCCATTTATTGGACATGCTGCACGCTCAACAATAAAACAACCGAAATTTAAGGACAATTACACATACATTACATATATAGGTCGAGGGCTTTACAATGCTAGTACATGAAAAATGTCATTTTAAGTGCTTACATGATGCGCCTCGATCAACTATCTCCGAGAACTCCCCAAAGGTAATGCATGGACAAAAACATGTGATGCAACCTGTTAACAAATTTTAATGACAGACTCATATTAGGACTTGCGTACGTATACATATGCAGTTATAATACAAAGTATATTTTATATATGTAACATAATAGGAGGGACCTCATGTTGGTAAAGGAGAGAGTAAATAATATAAAGAGATAATTGTTTATTGTTTGATTGCATATTACAAGTAAATTAGAGGCCTTTATATAGCCTTACATATGACATTTTAAACGTAGAAACTAAATGTATGAATTAATTAACATGTTCTACGTTTCTATCCTAAACTAAAAACTTATTCTTATACTTAAAACAATAACTCATAATATCAATAACTCACATTCATACTAACGCATTATTATTATAATTACTTATTTGAAGCATTATTCAACACACCCCCTTGCTTCAAAGCTTGCAAACACCCATCTGTGATCGAAAATCGTCAACTTTTGCTATTGAAAGAGACTTTGTTAGGATATCTGCTACTTGTTGATTTGTTCCACAAAACTTGAGCTCGATCATTCCTTTTGCAACCATGTCACGAATAAAATGATGACGAATATCAATGTGCTTAGTCCTACTGTGAAAAACGGCATTCTTCGTCAGTGATATTGCCGCTTTATTGTCACAGTAAATAGTTGTAGGAGACTTTTGCTCATGGAGGAGATCTTTTAGCAATCGTCTAAGCCAAATAGCTTGACATGTAGCTGAAGAAATTGCCGCATACTCTGCTTCAGATGAGGATAAAGCTACCGTCTCTTGCTTCTTTGAACTCCATGAAATAGCTCCTGAACCAAGAGTAAAAACATAACCCGAAGTGCTTTTTCGATCATCAAGACAACCGCCCAATCACTATCTCGTGTATCCAACTAACTTGAAGTCGATACTTTCGAATAGAAAATTCCATATTCGGTAGTGCCGGCTACATACTTCAAAATTCTTCTAACTGCTCCAAGATGTTGTTTTGACGGATTATGCATAAACCTGGAAACCAAACTCACTGAATATGCAATATCAGGCCTAGTGTGACTTAAGTAGTTTAAACCACCTACCATTTGTCGATAGTATCTGACATTAACATCACCAGTGTCATCATTTGATGATAATTTCTCATTTATATTCATTGGAGTGCTTGATGTTTTGCAACCCAACAAATTAAACCTTTTAACCAAGTCTACTGCATATTTCTCTTGAGATATAAAAATGCCATTTTCATCTTGCTTCACTTCCAAACCAAGAAAATAATGTAACAATCCCAAATCTGACATCTCAAATTTATTCATCATAGAAGATTTGAACTCGGCAACAATTGAGTCCGACGATCATATCATCAACATATAGACATACCACCAAAAACTCACTACCACATTTTTTCAAATAAAGAGTCGGCTCATTTTCGCTCCTTGTAAATCCAGACTCATGGAAATAAGAGTCGATTTTATTATACCATGCGCGAGGAGCTTGTTTAAGACCATACAAAGCCTTTCTCAACTTGTAGACTTTGTCTTCTTCTCCATTTTTCACAAAACCTTCCGGTTGGTACACATATACTTCCTCATTCAATTCTCCATTTAAAAAAGCTGACTTCACATCAAACTGAAAAACAGGCCAATTAAGTTGCGCAGCTAAGGCCAAGAAAGTTCTCACCGTTTCAAAGCGAGCCACGGGTGAGAATGTTTCATCAAAGTCAACTCCATATTCTTTGTGCATATCCTTTAACAACTAACCGTGCTTTGTGCTTTTGTACACTTCCATCTCGCATTATACTTTGTTCTAAACACCCATTTCACCCTTATAACATTCTTCCCTTCGGGTGGATTTACCAACTCCCAAGTAGCATTTTTCTCAATGGATTTCATCTCCTCGTGCATTGCATCCTGCCATTTTTTACTTTCTGCAGCATCATCATAAGTAAGAGGATCTGAGGCATATAAAGCAAAATTACAATTTGCGTACACATCTCGAAGTGACCTAAAACGCCTAGGAGGTGTCTCTTCGGACGATCTTGAAGATGAACTCGTAGGAGATGAATTATTTAATGGTGAGTCAAGGTGTTTGAATTGTGCTAGCAGAAGGATTTGAAATTGGTGAATTATGGCTAGAGCCACCACCATTTTCCAGTGAAGAAGAAGAATTCTCAGGCTCCTCAATTGTTGCTTTTGGCATTTCATCATCTTCGGGAAATAGAACCGATCTACCATCAGTACTGTTCCATGGCCAGCTAGCATCTTCATTAAACACCACATCTCTACTTATAATAATCTTGCCACTAACAGGATCATATAACCTATATGCTTTAGATTTCATACTATAACCAATAAACACACATTTCTCGGATTTTTCCTCAAGCTTGTGGCGATAGGATTTTATTAAAGCATAGGCTACACAACCAAAAACTCTTAAATGACTTACCCGAGGCTTAGAACCTCGCCATGCTTCATAAGGTGTTTTGTTAAAAACTGCTTTTGTGGGTGATAAATTTAGAAGATAGACTGATGTAGCAACTGCTTCTGCCCAGAACTTATTTGGAAGCTGTTTCGCCTTTAACATACTTCTGCCATTTCAACAACGATCGATTTTTCCGTTCAGCAATGCCATTTTGTTGCGGAGTGCGTGGTGCAGTAAGCTCCCTACGAATACCATGCTCTTCACAAAAGTTATCAAACTCTTGCGAGCAAAACTCACCTCCCCTGTCTGTACGGAGTATCTTTATGACCTTTCCTGACTGTTTTTCTACAAGCACTTTGAACTTTTTGAATACTTCAAAAGAATCAGATTTTGAGGTTAAGAAATATACCCAACTCATTCTATTTTGTAGTCATCAGTAAACAACAAGAAATAATAACTTCCATTCATAGATGGAGTTTTCATTGGTCCACACAAATCTGCGTGCACTAGTTCAAGGCATTTAGACGCTCTCCACGATTGCCCAACAGGAAATGAACTTCTGCTATGCTTCCCAAGGACACACCCTTCACAAAATTCTAGGTCAGCAACCTCTGGCAACCCTATGACAATGTCTTTCCTTTTTAGGAGTTTTAATCCATTTTCATGCAAGTGACCATATCGTAAGTGCCATAAATCAGACTCACATAACTTCTTAGCCATAAAAACCTTCTTTTCAAAACAATTTATGTCTAACTAAACATCTTATTTTGGGTCATACTAATAGTAACTACGGTTTGCCTTGTTTCTTATCCAATATTGTGCAGCTATCATCATCAAATAAGACCTTATACCCACTAGATATCAACTGTCCCACACTCAATAAATTATGAGCTAAATTAGGCACAAACAACACATTATGAATTAATTTCTTCTTGCCAGAGCTAGTGGAAAGAATAATTGTACCTTTACCTTCGACTTGTACTACCTTGTCATCACCAAGGCGTACTTCTGATTTTTGTGAGGTGTCTAAATCCATGAACAAAGACTCGTGAACTGGACATATGGTTTGAACAACCACTATCAACAAACCAGACATCACCCGAGACTGCATTGTCATGAAAGTGTGCCATAAAAAGAGTTTCCACCTCTTCTTTTTCCGCAAAATTTGCTTGATTTTGTTTTTGATTTTGTGCCTTTATCCAACAATTTGCTTCTTTGTGACCGAATTTTTTACAATGATGACATTGAATGGACGACTTTTGTCCATGTTGTCGCTGCCCAAAATATTGGCCACGGCCTCTGCCACCGCCACGACCTCGACCGCGGAAACCACCTCTACTGTTTCCACGTCCACCAAAATTATTATTGTCATTTTCTTTTGAAGACTCTCCCTTCACCTGAAATGCCTTTTCTTCATTTTTTTCTTTTGAACGATTTAATCGTTCTTCATGAGCTTGCAAAGAACTCATTAATTCATCAAAAGAATAAGTTGACATATCATGAGCTTCTTCAATTGCAGCGACAATAGAATCAAATCTAGAAGTAAGACTTCTCAAAATTTTTGGAACCACTGTTTTATTTGAAATATCTTCCCCATAAGACTTCATTTTATTCACAATTGTACTAGCTCTAGATAGGTAATCCTGCACGGACTCATTATTTTGCATATTTAAAGTTTCAAAATCGCGGCGTAGCGTTTGAAGCTTAACGAATTACCTTATCCGAGCCTTTGAATTCGATTTTAAAATCGCCATGCCTCCTTCGAAGTTGTTTCGATGCAATTCTGGAGAAAATATTTTCATGAACAGATGATTGAAGAAATAGGAGCGCTTTTGCATCTTTTTTCCTATTTTCTTTCAATCTTTGTTGTTCGACATCCGAGTCGTCAAAACCATCTTCAACTAAATCCCATAGCTCTTGAGATTTAAACAAAGTTCTCATTTTAATCGACCAAAACTCATATTTATCCCCATCAAAACTGGGAATTAATGGTTGAGAACTGGTGGAGACTCCATTAGTGGCCATGACACTATAAAAATTATTTTATGGGAAAACTCCGTATATTTCACTCACTAATTTTTTATTTGATCTTACCTGATTTAGACAGAGAGGAGCTGCGTTGCTCTTAAAATTTCTCTCTTGCCTATAGTGCTCTTGATACCAAACTTGTTGGTAAAGGAGAGAGTAAATAATATAAAGAGATAATTGTTTATTGTTTGATTGCATATTACAAGTAAATTAGAGGCCTTTATATAGCCTTACATATGACATTTTAAACGTAGAAACTAAATGTATGAATTAATTAACATGTTCTACGTTTCTATCCTAAACTAAAAACTTATTCTTATACTTAAAACAATAACTCATAATATCAATAACTCACATTCATACTAACGCATTATTATTATAATTACTTATTTGAAGCATTATTCAACACCTCACTCATAATGGCAACATTGACATGGGTTTGATGTACGCAATCTTATGTATTAAAAACACAAAAGTTTACTCTAAAACAAATCACAATGAAAATTACTGCGTTTTATAAATGTTGAATAGCAATGCAACCCATATTTTGGTTTGTAAGTGCCAGTGGTGAGGCAAGGGGGGCATAGCATGCTAGTAGCTCCACGGGCTATGAAAATTTGAATAACACATTTCAAATTTTCGATTTTTATTTTTGATTCTGCATGTATTACTTTTTCCTGAAATTTTGTTCACCCCTAATTAAAAATTTTGTGTCAGCCATATTAAAAGTCCAAATTTAGCAGGACTTAGGCATTCATCATTCAATTTAAAATTTGGCAACAACTTACAATTTGGAATATCAGAGTACCATTCACAAAGACCCGTATTCCACTCGACGGATTCAGATACCCTAAATGTATCAGTTGGCGGCAAAGGAGGTGGCGGTTGGCTCGTGTGAACTTCTTCTCCTGTTTCTGATAGCCTAAAGGATGGTTCGGTAAATGGAGCGGAAGGCCTTGTTGGAGCCGAGGGTACGGGGTCCTGTGAAGGGTGCATTGTAAAATGAATTATATATTGTGGAAATTATAAAAGTTAAAGACTTTAATGCTAATTTTTATGGATTAATTGTACAATAAAACGTTTAATTGTGTTATGGAAAATCTTTTGTACTTATTTTTCTATAATGTTGGGTTAAATATAAAACAAAAACGTTTCAAAAATCTTTTTTTTTTTTTGCTGTTGTATAGGCGCATGTGAAGCAGTTGGAAAATAATGCTAAATATTTGCCAGAAAAAAATTAGTTGGAAAATGAAATAGAGGCGTCCCTAGTCCCTGGCAAGACAATGGTTGGATTTGTGTGTTTTGGTGATTCTATAACCACACATTAGCGACAAAATAGGATAAATTTATCTAAATAAATTTATCACACAATTAAATAATGATTTGTATTAATCGTTGGAATTTGATTGTTTGATGTTTAATTGTGGCTTGAGCTATGAAAACAATGAAAAAAAAGCAATCATTTCTAATAATGCACTAATAATAATTTCTACAATTAAAGTATGATTCAATAATTGAAAGAAAATAATGTTCAAAGATTTATTGGTTAGGATTGGAAATTGTAAGAAGCATACGTTAATAGCAGAATAAGTACGATGATCGACGTGCCACTTTCTGTCCACGAAACCGAAATCGAGACTGATGTTGTGTCTACTAGAGTCAGCGGATATAGTCACACCTCAAATTACAAAGCTCCAATATGATGGAGAGCTTAACCGTAGTGATATTGTATCTTTCATTTTTGTTTTGTGTTGATTTACATAGAATCAACTCAATTTATAATGCCCCAAAAGAGTTGTAGCAAAGAGAAGAATTAAGGAAAATAATGACCATTAAAATATGATTTAATGCTCATTGTTTCACCTCTTAATCTCACCCAATTATCACAAAGATAATGTAACAACCACAACTAATATGGCAGTTTCATAGATTAACTAGTTTTAAAACCCGTGAAAATTCATGGGTCTTGTTTTGATTTTTTTTTTCTCTTTATTTTTTTGTTTATGTTGAGTTCGTGACCACATTTAATTTTATTTTGGGAAAATCATAGACTTTAATTTAAAGATGATGATGAAGTGTGATGGGGTAGACCATTATTCTTACATACTACTTGCGTTGTACACTTGTACTTGAGTTAGTCTTGTATAAAATAAGTTTACATTAATAAGGCAAATACACCGGTCCTTCAGGCCCTCATAAAGTACGTATAGGTAGTTAATAAGAGAAGTTATGGAAGGTGTTTTTAGGTAAAATATAAAGTAGTTTTAAATTAATTTAGTATAAAATGGCCTTACACAATAACTGTTTGGAGTAGTCATTTGGAACCAAAGTACAAAAAAAAATTGTGCAAGTAGTAAACTTAGTAGTGAAAGTTATGGAAATGCTAAAAGTGTTTTTCTCCCTTCACAACGTACACATTTCCATGCATAATATTCATTTGACCAAATAAAAGGGATAGACGTATAACCTAGCTAGTTGTATTTAACGCACAATTAGGATAGTCGTACATTCAATTTCCAGTAATTAGAAACTAAAGCTAGTGCTAGATGCATCAAGTCGTAAGAGGAAACCAAAGTGTATGCCTAAAGAGGGCATCAAAACTAAATATATTCTTTAGCTTATAAAGGAACTAGATTTTGTGCCCGTGCGTTGCACGGATATCTAAAATGTTCTGTTTTGAAGTGAGATTGTAGAAAATGTAAATAGATAGTGCATTTAGGCGAATTTGTGAAAATCGTAAATAGATAATTATTTTTAACTACTGAAAAGAAAATAAGAATTAATTATACCGTAAAAGATAAAGAAAGTATATTAAGATAAATTAAGCATTAATTACTCCGTAAAAGATAAAGATAAGGAAATAAGTACTCCTCTCCAATTCTAATTGTTCAATAATCTGGTTAGTGGATTATAATTAAGAAAAACCTAGCATGTTTATACCTCAAATATGACAAACCATAAATATAGAGTGTTTGTGTTTTTGTAAACTCAAAACACATGAATTGTTTATGCTCCGTAAACCGTAAACCGTAATTATATACTCCGTGTTATAGATATTATCAATTTATCATAACCAATCTATAAAAATATTAGATTTAACTAAACCAACTACTTCATACGTACATTGTTTATATATGATCTGCAATTGTGCATCATGCGCATAATATTCATATATGTCTCAAATTTGATGTTTTTTAGTTTTTATGTAATTTCATTTATTTTTAGCTAAAGTTGTAAAATAAGTAAGTTTTTGAATGTGAGAAGGGTAAAATCGTTACCGTAAAGTAAATAATGACTTTGAAAGCTTATGACGGATATTGTCCCTCTCACAATCAGGCAAGTGGGGGAGAAATGGAGCAACTCATGGATAGTGTCACTTGCATATTGTGAGAGGGACAGTATCCGTCTTCAGCTTGTGACGGATATTGCCCGTCTTCAATGAGAATTTGTGATTGATTATACTCCTTACTAATCATCAAAGAATTTTATCACAATACATTACAACGCATAAATAATCATATACTATAATATATAGGGTGTAAACCACCAATATGTGCCTAATTATCCTAAATTCCTCCCCTAAATAAATAAATAAAAATAAACATAATTTGTTACCAACAAAGTTAGACCCCAAGATAATGAAATTCCTATGATAATTGTTGAGGGTTAATAACTCACAAATAGGATCCTACATCCAGTTGTATAATGCTCATTATACATCTGGCTAGAATTCGAGCTAATATATAAAGAACTCGAGCTATATATTTTGAGGAATTCGAGCTAATATATAAAGAACTCGAGCTATATATTTTGAGGTTATGTTTACCCATTTCAACAATTCTTCATGTTTTTAGTATATGTTTCGAGTTCTCGGCATTACATCTACTAATAGTTCAACAAAATATTATTTACATGAGATTTTGAGTCTATATCTAGTCTTTTAGTTCTAATTGTAATGTAGAGTTTTTTGTTGAAATTTTATATACAAACTATTTTTAAGTTACTTTTATATCCTTGTTGATCTTGTTCTTTGAACAAGATGATATAACTAAACATGACTTCTCAATTATATTTCCCAAGGCTTTTGCAAGTCATCTAAGAAGTCGAGCTATTACCCATAATACATGTGTTATTGAACATAGAACTCGAGCTTATATAAAAAAAAATTTGAGCCATCAATCATTAGCCATTAAAGCTCCACCTGATGCGTGACTTGCCAATTGAATTTCCCAGGGCTTTTCCAAGTTATCTAAGAAGTCGAGCTATTACACATACTAGATGCGTTATTGACAATAGAACTCGAGCTTAAATATGAAGAATTCGAGCCATCCATCATCAATCATTGATAGTAAAAATTGATTTCGATTGAAGAAAGAGAGTTATAATAGATTAAATAAACTAGAGGGAGAGGATGATTATGTAAGGCATAATGGAAAAAAGATGGATATATAAAGAATTCGAGCCATCGGCAATCAACCAATAAAGCTCCGTCCACCATTGATGGTAAAAATTGATTAATTTCTTAATGATTTTGATTGAAGAATGAGAGTTGTGATAGTTGATTGAATAATTTAGAGGGGGAAGATAATTAAGTATAAGGGAAGAAGATGGAGATCAGTAGTTAGAATAGGGAAGCAGTTATGGAGAGGAGGGATTACGTTTGATTTGTTTTAGGTTTATTATTTTAGGATTTAATAATTGTATTAGAAAAAGACTAAAATAACCTTGGACCAATACTCCTTAATTGCAACCATAATCTTCTCTCTATGCATAGGTCCATTTTCATGATCAAATATTCTGCTATTATATTGCATTCCCTCTAACTTATTCTTGATGTTCGTAACGAACATCTACGTCGTATGATCATATCGAGTCAAAAGAAACCATTTGAGTGAGGGGCAAGCGACAAGCGTGACAGACTCCCTCAATTGGAAATTCGTCCAAGGTACAGTTTGTTAAATGCACTTCTTCTAGCGATGAGATTTTTTTAATCGTCTTAATTAGTGCATTATATTTATCTTGGGGAAAACTGTCAAAGTGAGCAAGACGGAGACGCTTAATATTCTCGCACCTGTTACCAAGTTTCCAAATATCGAACCTTCAATTATTGGTTCTCTCAAGATTAACAAAAATATCATGGCTATCGCATCAAAATTCACTTTATTATAAAATGAAGTCTTAAAAACCTAATTATTCTCATACCATACGTCTATATGAAGAGACTCAAATATGACCCTTATAAATTGATGTAAAAAGTCACCTTTCCATTTAATTGAACTTTTTTTCCCTAAAATTGCAAATAATTTCATTAACCTTAAATAATTAAAACAATAAGTATGAAGCTCATGTGATTCCCGTATAAATAATTGTATTTGGGCATGGAGCATGCGATGGAGGAGGGGGAGGTGATAGGTCAACTTGACGAGAAATACATATATCTATCCATCAATATAAGATTCTCCTTGTGTTGTGGCCAAACACTCTTTCACCATCTTGCGAGACATATGAATTGATTAGCCATGGCTTGATGGATTGCTACAAAAGATGTGTTACAGGCCTATATTCAATCAATCTGGGAAATTTTTGTGGAACCTTGAAGAACAAAAACAATGAAAACTTATAACCCTGCCATTAAGCTAAAACCATGTCGTACCAAAGTAACGACAAGTCAAAGATTGTGGTTGCGGTTGTCTGCCGTCGTTTTCTTTGGCCCCTTAACGTCACGGAGGTTATTGTAGTTAGGGATTGCTGCTTTCAGTCGTTTTCTGGTTTTTTATTTTGTTTCTTGTTCGGGTTTTCGGTTTTTGCCTGCCTATTCCTATTTCTCGCCGCCTTCTTCGCTACGGTTCTTTGTCGGGTTAAGTCATTCGCTTGCCGCCATCTTTGAAGGTTGTGCTGGTTCGGGTGTGGTGGCTGGTGTTTGTGGGATAGTTGGATAGTGTTGGTTCCTTGGTTGCCGTTTGCACGCCCACGAGTTTATCGTTTTTAAATGTTCTTCGTGGAGGGTTGTGGTGTGTTGGCTACGATGTTTGTCTTTTTAAGCTGCTGCTGCGGTGTATTTGGCTTGCCACCGAGAGTTTGACTCAAACCATTGATGTAGATATCCTCCCGTGAGTAAAATCACTCTTGTTCAAAACAAACCAATGATTAGCAAATTTGACTTTTCTTCTTAAACAACATTGGTATGTTATTTTCTAATTTTTATCGTATGTATTGTGAGTATTTATAACAAAATTAATGGTAGAATTCTATCTCTAAACGTAGATATATATTTTATATTTAGTAGTTATGAAAAGATGGATTTTAATAATTAAAATAATGATGGTGATATTTAGTAGTTATGAAAAGATGGATTTTAATAATTAAAATAATGATGGTGTTTTAGAAAACTTGGAGTCTCTCAGAGTGCCTGAAAAAAGCCTCTTTTATATATATATATATATTGATTAGTTCAGTGACAATGTCCTTTCAAAGTAAAGCCAAATAACAGTCCAACAGTTCTGACTTATGATGGAGGTATCTCGTACTCATTATAATCTCGTTCTGGTTGTGAGTGTGGTTAATTTCAAGAAAAGACACATAGTCCCGCGTAAAGGTTATATAGCCGAACTTTTCAGCATTAGTTCATACAATTGATCATCAAATTTCAAACTTTAATTGGATGCTTACTTGATCAAGTAATTTAAGTCAACCAGTCCTTTCTATGTACAACTTCAGAGTTCAAAGGTTTGTCACTTAAAACTTACCTTCTATTGTCTCTTGGTGCTTCGCATTGGCCTCGTCCTTATCTATTTGGGATGTGCATCTTACCTTATATGTGAAAAGAGAAGGAAATTGGAAGCACACGTGAAGCAGCTGTTCAAGATTTGTTGTCATTGTTGACCAGGACTTGCCGAGGGATGGATGACTATTGGTCATCGTCATTAGGCCAGGGAATACATTTAGATAGTTTTCTATACGAAACATTACTCATGAGCTATGTTTACCGGAAACGTGTTCTTTGCCCGACTATGATCCAAGAGGCCTTCACCTATAAATATGTAAGTTAAGCACAAACATTAAGAGGTAACCAATGCACCAGTAATATATTTCGGAGAGAGTTACTATTCATGGGGTAAAAATTGGGAATGGACATTGTGTTGGCATGATGAAAGAGTATTTAATTTGGTAATAATCCTTTATATCTCAATCACTCTATTAGTACATCAACCTGTCGGTTTAGTCCGAATTGAAGTCGGGTAGAACCATTAAAGCGGTAAATCTCTCCTTGTGATGAGTTTTAATTGTGTTTCTTACGTATATATTTATATCTTACGAGTATATGCTTATATGAAGGGCACGCATGAATTTACGCCCTCTCTGCTTACATAGTGGTCTAAGAGGACTGAGATGCCTACCGTATTCTTGATAGCTAGCTAGGCAAATTGTCAACTAACTTAACCGTATGACTGCAAATATGCAAGACCTTGACATTAATGCTGATCAATTTATAGCATAATACAAATAAATGGATATATGCTTATGATCTAACAGATGTTGGTTATTACTCACGTTTATATATGATGATTCATCTGCTTATAATCTCCGATCGCAAGCGACCAGTCATTGTCAAACTTAGTACATACCTAGCACCTGCAAAATAAAAATCAACTTGCATAAATAATTAGTGTAATCACCTTCGTCCTCCACCATCACATTGTTATATTGAATTTGTGACCAAATTTTCAGCTTCATCCGTCATTCAAGAGTATTTCAACGTTTCAATTTGTTCTTCACTACAACTATTCAATTCTGCGTCACCTCTTCTGCTCCTTTGCATCTTCTGTTGGAATATGTGTCCTCCAACAATAATGCGATCACAACTGTTGATCATGATAATCACAAGTTTAAATCTCATTTTAAGAATACACGTGGGATGTAATATTTTACAGTCAACTGGTCCACACATATCGGTAATGATTGGCTGACTAGAGTTTGACATTACTGTCGTGCGACGGTGGTGATCAGTTGATCCCCTTAGGTCATACCTATAGGGAAATACTCTTAATTGATTATTTAATTAATCGTATGCCGATACAAGTTAATTAAATTGCTTAAAATTGACGGATGATTTTGTGAGTAAAATTAACGTGTCTTATTGTAATTCGATTAAATTAGATACGGTCTAAGTAATCGAATTGTTTTATTACTTAGATAAAATTATTGTTTACGAAACAATTGAAATTGAAATTGAATGAATAATTTATTATAAATACAAGACGTTGTGATTTATAATTCAATAAACCATTTTGGTACAAGTAATTACGAATTACTAGTCGATTTTGTATATGACATATTTTTATTAGTATGTTGATTTTTAATGTGTTAAAAATGCATAAATGTGAGACATAAACATGTAACATGTTACATGTGACATTGTGACAAAATTGACAAATGACAAAATAAAATGGATTCTCCATTTTATACATGTACCGAAAATAAGGGTGGGAGGATAGAGTTTATATTGTGTTGTTTATATTTAAGTGGAAAACACAATTATAGCCTAATCTCTAGCCATGCAACCCTACAAGCTTTTGTGAAGAGCATCTTTTGCATGCATTGGCTCCCCAATAACCCACCCATCCAACCGGTTTTTGAGGCAAGAGGAACCCAAATGGATTCTTCCATTATTCATTCACTACTCTTATATTTTCTAGTGTAAGAAAAATACTCTACTCTCTACATTTTTTTGTGAAACATTTTAGAGATAGAAAACTCACAATAATTATCTCCTCTTAACCGAAATAGAGGAGAGCAAATTAATATTTTGTGTCAATTTTATAGTACAACTTATATTATTTCTAGTACAAAATAATATTAGTTATTAAGAGATTTCTTTGGGTATATGCTTTTGGGAGAAATTCTAAACTTGAATCTTGTTCATACATTATTGGAAAGCTCAAGAACTAACAAGAAGGAGATCTTGTTGGTGCCCAAAATGGCCGAAAATAAGATGGTGAGAAATCGATTTTTCATCTCCTTTTTATTAAGTTTGCATGCATAAGATCTAGTTTAATTTTATGACTAAAATTAAATGTCACATATATGAATATGTAAATTAATGAGATCATGATTTCCAACAAGTGGTATCATGAGCCTTAGGTTGTTTGCATGCAAATCGGTTATTGTTTTTCCGAGTTATAAGATTAACAAACAAAACTTATAAATTTGTGTTTATTATGAAATATCACGAAATTTATTTGCATGTTAAAGTTTCTGGTCCTAAAATGTATTTAGGATATTTTGGTTTACTTATGGATTTTTATTGTTCATTTTATATAATAAAGGCATTAAAATGTGATTTTATGATAAAAATGTCATTTTTGGACTAAAAATAGTTAAACTTCGATTTTTTCAGTGGTTTTTTTGATATGTTTTCATATATATTATCTACGGATGGCCTGTAAATGTTCATAATACAATGAGTTGTTATGCTCAAAATATGGATTTTTCAAGTTAAAATCGTATTTAAATGGGAAAATAGGTTAATATGAGTTATATTTCGAATCTGGTCATGGAAATTTAGTATGTTGTCACATGCCATTTTAAAAGATGTATGTAAAATATTTGGCTATAATGAAGTCTTTATGCATGATTTATTAATTTTTGATGAAAAATCACATAAATAGTGACTTTAATTAGTAAAAAATGCTAAAACATACTTCATGACTAAGGAAAAACGTCACATGTTGCATTTTATCATTTATTTCAGATCTAAAAGTGAAAAGTTGATAAAAATAAATTTTCTCATATTTTTATGGTCATAATTGTTAAAACCGATAAACCGCAACATTGTTTTTCTCGAAAAATTTTCGAAATTTTTAACCTAAGTTTTGAATGTTATGAGTGTCACGGTATTTTTTCCAGAATGTTCATGAGTTTAAATTTCGAATTTTGAAATTATTTGAAATTTTTATGATTTATTTTGAAATTTATAGCATAATTTTGTATTTTAGGTCCATTTATGAACAATATTAAGAAATCAAGGTTAATTATTGTCAAATGTTAGTGGAGACTAATTTTGAGTCCTAAGATGGTTAGGGTTATTAACTTGTACATAAATATGATTTTATGTAATTATTGTGATTTTAAAAGGTTAAATCACGCAAATCCGTAAAAACCAATTAATATACGATATTGGCTCCTTAAAGGCGATTTAGCATAAAATTGGGCATGTTCATACATATTATAATGCTGCATTTTATTTATGATTGTCATATTTTAATTTTGTGTAATTTTACTTAGTATGGCCTTAGTTTAATTGATATTACCCGAAATGTATGGGAATATCGATTCGGTTGTAATTTATAGTGATCTCGTATCACCGTTGTGTAATTTAATAGATTTATTTTATTTTAATTACAAATGTATAATAGGAAATTATGTAATTTATTATGTAATTTTATTATTCCGGAGTTCCTTGAAGACGGTGCCATTCGAGAAGACGGTCCATCAAGAATGTGTTACCTCGGGATGTGTGCCAAGACCGAAGTTCAAGGGACCAAGGAGTTGGTTTCCAAATTTGTAATAGTTTATTAGATTTACTATTTTAGGAAGGCCATACTAGGATTTTTATTTATTCTTTGCATTTTATTTATATGTTGCATGCATCGCTAAATCGCCATAACTAAACATGCATTTTAAATCGAGTTTATCGACCGTGTCAATTACAATTATCGTAGTTCACCGCTTTAGTTCACTTAAAACGTGATAGATAATAAATTGACATGACCTCTCGCTAAAATAAACAATTGAGACTTAGCCTTACCAAAAAGTAGAAACCATGAAAACCTATTTCGTGAGGGAGTGCACTCGGCCACACCGGGGTACAAACCTTGTTACGTAGGGGAAGTGGGTGATATATGCCTATCCACCGAATTTATGTTAATAAAGGGTATTTCAGCACACCGTGCCCTAAGTTAATATGAATTTGGATCATGGACACATTTATTCGAAATTTGGATTAAACTCAACGAAAGTATTCACGACGATTTCCGGATTTGTTTCGGGCTAAAGATAAATATTAATGTAATTTTATCGACCAAGAGTTCTAAAAGTAGAATCGATTAAAGAGTTAATCCACCGAGTTATATTAATAAAGGGTATTTCGGCACACCGTGCCCCAAGTTAATATGAATTTGGATCTTGGAATCATTTATCATAGTTGGGTAGAGGTCACTATGTAAATGCTTTACTTGTTGTTTACAAGTATTATTATAACGATGAATGTTTTGTTTTCATTATTCCGTTATCATATTGTTCTATTTCTTTACCATAATTCATATACGATATCATTGCGATTTTAATTCAAATCTCCATTAAAACATCGTAACTAAAGACAAATATGAATTTTCTTCTAAAACCTCGTGGTATCCATTGGAAGGATCTCTTGTGAAGAGTATAGATAAAAGTTATTCGTGATCAAAAGGGTTTTTTGATTCTTGACTAACATATCTACTTAATTGAGTTAAGTACTTTAAAACGTTAAATCATTTTGGAAACTAGATTTGTTGGAAATCAAAATTAACCAAAATACCGCAACCACTTCAATGAAAGTTTTAAGACTAAACGATTGAATTGAAGAGTAGTCTTCATGAAATTCAATTTTGCTTTTCTAAGCAAAGACTCATTGAAATGAGTGGGAGCATTCTCTTAAACCGTTAAGAAAAGGATAAGGTTTTAAAGAAGTAAAATTAGAATGGAATTGATACAAGGTAATGTTAAAAGTAAAGTTATTGAGAATAACGATACTAAACCTATCAATCCCGACCGATAAAGTTTCCATTGTCTTAATTGTTGGACGCTAGAAAGGAAACTACCCCAAATTATCGAAGAATCAACAAGTTAGTTGTGGGACATCTAATGGGACCTTCTTCTTTAAATGTTTATTTGATTGACATAAATTTTGCTAGTACTTCTTCGTCAATATTAGAAACCGGTGGTGGTTTTCATCATTGTATTTGATACATAGGATTATTAGAATATGACGACTAGCAACAATGATGTTGAGAGATAGAGTCATTGTGTACTCAATCCAGTTTTTGGGTTTAGAGTTGTACTTAATTATGACTATTAAGTGCATAAACTCTAAATAAGAATATAAACTTGTTAAGATACAAAAGAGGTTTCACTTTTGTGACCCTATACACCATGATTTGATGTATGGCTAGCCCATTATCAAGGTGATTATATTCTAAACCAAACTAGAATGATACATCATGTATTTGATGCAAGACTCAAATTGGTAACCCAAGATTAAACCTTAAATTCTGGAATGATGAACGCAAAGAGTTATCGAGTACTCTTGAAACCATTAGATTGTTAATCTTATGGTATATGCGTATCTTGTATTCAAAGCAAGATGTCTCGTGCCTTTTGGTTGAAAAGGAGATCGAGGTTGTAAATCATTGATTCAAAATAGGTTGATCATTTTCTTTTACCAACGATTTAAGTTGACCCTAATGTGTTCACTTAATAAGGTAAATAGGAAAATCTTTGAAGAAGTTCAAAGAGTTCAAAGAATCATGATTTAGTCGTGATGGGATTATCAAAGTGAAGACTTTGATATAAGCCAAAGGAAATGTGATATAGTATCACAAATTAATCTCTCTTAGCATGCATTATCGTTTTGTTTTTCATCTTCCCTTTTTTATTCGCATTTTGAGGCGTGCGTTCACCCATGGACGGTTCGAAAAGATGATTCATGTCAGCCTACCCCAAATCTTTTTGGGATTAAGGCTCTGATGTTGTTGTTGTTGTTGTTGTTGTTGTTGTTGTTGTTGTTGTTGTTGTTGTTGTTGTTGTTGTTGTTGTTGTTGTTGTTGTTGTTGTTGTTGTTGTTTTTGTTGTTGTTGTTGTTGTTGTTGTTGTTGTTGTTGTTGTTGTTGTTGTTGTTGTTGTTGTTGTTGTTGTTGTTGTTGTTGTTGTTGTTGTTGTTGTTGTTGTTGTTGTTGTTGTTGTTGTTGTTGTTGTTGTTGTTGTTGTTGTTGTTGTGTTGTCTAAGTTGTTTTTCCACTAAATCTAAAAGATTCATATGAGATATGAAATGGTAGAGTACCATGTTTGTAAGTTTTCAAAAGAAACAAATGCTCATTTTTCCTTACTATAATCACGAGTATAACGGGTTTGCGGCTCGTGAAACTGTCTTTCTAGAATACAAGTTTATTTCTAGAAGACAGAGTGGGAGAAATTATTCAAGAGCCACAAAAGAATTGTATGTCGCAAGAAACTGGTCTTTCTTGGCTACATGAGACGTTTTGTACGTTTTGTGTAAGACGTTGTTTCTTCAAAACCTAGGAGGTTAAAGTCATCACTTGTTGAAGATGATGAATTAGTGTTACTTTTAGAAAGTAAAGAGCTTGCAACTTACAAAAAAATTGTTTGATTCAAGTTGATTACTTCTGGAAAGTAATGAACATATGACTTACATGAGAGTGTTTAAGTCACAACTCAATACAAGGCTTAGAGCCATGAAAATCCGAAATAAATTCCAAGTGAATTGTTAGATATCAAAGCTTGATTGGTGGCAAAAAGGTTTTGCACAAGTTGAAATGCTTAAGTCTATTTGGATCTTCTTAGGGATTGTGTTTCATTATGATGATATACATATAGCAAGTGAATCTAAAACCCACTTCTTCAATTAGAAGGAATGTATTCAATACATGTCATGAGTTTTATAGATTCTTACAATCCTAAGATAATGTACAACTTAAGAGATTGTCTTAAGTAGGACATCAATGAGTTGGAATCAATGTTTTTATCATGTTATAAAACTTTTCTCGATAGGTCGAGAAGTTGTGTTTATACATAAAGTTTAGTGGGAGTTACGGTAATTTTAGTAGTCTTATATGTGGATGTCACGTTGATCATTGAGAATGATTTAAGACTTGGAGATATATATAATACATCTTTAATATCCAGATTTATGGAGATAAATCCACATGATATTAGTGTCAAATAAGAAGTCTTATGTTGGTAAGATTCATGACTAGTTCAATCAAGTTGAACATATTTGATTGATTCCTTTTGCTTCCGCTGCCGAATTAATTAAATAGGAAATGATGTATAACACTTCATATACTTTGAGTATGATGAATTGTTTCAAATCGAATTTAAGTAATAGTTACCAAGTAAGCCATAAAGATTACCCTTAAGTGCTTGCAGAAGCATTAAGGATGTAAAACAAAGTGTTTTTGATGCAATTTTGTGTAAGGGTGTTACACAAATGACAATTGACAATTGAGATTGCGCATGGTTTCCGACAAAACCATAATCAAAACACATTAGGATGGTTAAGATACCATTGTGGCTATGTTATTTAAGAAATAGATTTTCTAGAATCGTTCTAGGCAATAAAGAACAATGAGAAATATTTACAACGGAAATTGAGTACACTTGCAATCATGAGATATGCAAGAAGGATGAGTCCCGCACACTGTGAAAACAGTGGGAGCTATTCTAAGGCTAGAAGGCCTATGTCTTGATTGGATCTCGACACGCACTCAGAAAGTTTTGTAATGCAAATGTATACATTACAAAGGAAAACGAGTATGTAGTAAGGTTGAGTAGTTGATAAAACCTACTAACCAAAGCCTTCTCATAGGCTTAACATGATGAGTCATGTCATATGTCGTTTCAATTGCATTGAGATGAACAACTACATATAAAATTAAAATGGATTATAAAAATATGAAGTAGTAATCAAGTATTGACTATTCATATGTAATAATCATATTTATCGTTCGAGTTTTTAAATCTAAAAACTCCTTTTATACTTTGTTACATCCAAACAGGTTGTAGAGACAATATTGAACCCCGTTAAAGTGAATTCGGATTAACATGGTATTCGCCCATAGTCACTTGTATGAGGTGACGTCTCGAAGTGACTAGAGTGTGATGCGATTGATGACAAGTTCAAGTGCCATAGAGTCATGTGAGATGAGTAGTCGATCACATAGGCAGACTGTTAGGAACACTTTGTCGGGCTAATGACCGCTTATAGAGTTCTGGCAAATTTATATAGCATGGTCGTGGCGAGAGCTACTATAGTATTCTAATGAGTCGATTCTTTTGACTAAAGACTGTTCGCCTAAGGTGGCACAGTTTCAGATTAACTTTGATTTGTGTTACTACGACCTTCGTAAATGGGGTCAAATGGGCATATTTTGGGTTATGATGGCTATGGCTAGTCGAAGGGAATAAGTGCGATAGGAATTGTCCATCCATTTGTCAGGGTTAAAACAATATCTCAGGGCCACTCGAGGAGTAACGAACTGGAAATGCGTGGCCACGCTCGGAAGGTATCTATGGTAGATGATTCCGGTCAATCATTTATTCTCCAGATCGAGGAAACCACTCTCGATATGATCACTTGCAAGTACGACCTGAAATACACCTTGCATTGAGTGGGAGATAGTAATAGGACAAGAGAATTGGTGACGCACACTTGTCGAGGACAAGTGGGAGATTGTTGGAATATGTGTCCTCCGACAATAATGCGATCAGAACTGTTGATCATGATGATCACATGTTTAAATCTCATTTTAAGAATACATGTGGGATGTAATATTTTACAGTCAACTGGTCCACACATATCGGTAATGATTGGCTGACTAGAGTTTGACATTACTGTCGTGCGACGGTGGTGATCAGTTGATCCCCTTAGGTCATACCTATAGGGAAATACTCTTAATTGATTATTTAATTAATCGTATGTCGATACGAGTTAATTAAATTGCTTAAAATTGACGGATTATTTTGTGAGTAAAATTAACGTGTCTTATTGTAATTCGATTAAATTAGATACGGTCTAAGTAATCGAATTGTTTTATTACTTAGATAAAATTATTGTTTACGAAACAATTGAAATTGAAATTGAAATTGAATGAATAATTTATTATAAATACAAGACGTTGTGATTTATAATTCAAAAAACCATTTTGGTACAAGTAATTACGAATTACTAGTCGATTTTGTATATGACATACTTTTATTAGTATGTTGATTTTTAATGTGTTAAATTTGCATAAATGTGAGACATAAACATGTAACATGTTACATGTGACATTGTGACAAAATTGACAAATGACAAAATAAAATGGATTCTCCATTTTATACATGTACCGAAAATAAGGGTGGGAGGATAGAGTTTATATTGTGTTGTTTATATTTAAGTGGAAAACACAATTATAGCCTAATCTCTAGCCATGCAACCCTATAAGCTTTTGTGAAGAGCATCTTTTGCATGCATTGGCTCCCCAATAACCCACCCATTCAACCGGTTTTTGAGGCAAGAGGAACCCAAATGGATTCTTCCATTATTCATTCACTACTCTTATATTTTCTAGTGTAAGAAAAATACTCTACTCTCTACATTTTTTATGTGAAACATTTTAGAGATAGAAAACTCACAATAATTATCTCCTCTTAACCGAAATAGAGGAGAGCAAATTAATATTTTGTGTCAATTTTATAGTACAACTTATATTATTTCTAGTACAAAATAATATTAGTTATTAAGAGATTTCTTTGGGTATATGCTTTTGGGAGAAATTCTAAACTTGAATCTTGTTCATCCATTATTGGAAAGCTCAAGAACTAACAAGAAGGAGATCTTGTTGGTGCCCAAAATGGCCGAAAATAAGATGGTGAGAAATCGATTTTTCATCTCCTTTTTATTAAGTTTGCATGCATAAGATCTAGTTTAATTTTATGACTAAAATTAAATGTCACATATATGAATATGTAAATTAATGAGATTATGATTTCCAACATCTTCATGCTTATAAATTCCCTTGAATTGCCTTTAGAGGTGTTTAATTTTTCTCCTTGTGCCCTTGGATTTATCCTCCTAACATATATATATATATATATATATATATATATATATATATATATATATATATATATATATATATATATATATATATATATATATATATATATATATATAGTTCACTTATTTCTCCCTAAAATTTCATATGAGGAGACTTTCGATTTTTTCTGGATTAAATGATGTGAAGAAATTAAGTGTCTATTTGTGACTAATGCAAGTAAGCTTTCAAGTTTCAAAATTTTTTAAGTGTATTTATTTATGAATTAATAGACAAGAGACTGGAACTTGAACGGAAGGTCCGCAAGAGGCTAAGATGGAAGGGAGATGGGGAATGTCAATAGTTTTTATCCTTCATGTCAGCCAGCTAAAAGATTGCAATAAATTGAAGGAGGGTGGTGATAATTGTTTATAGTCTTTGGCCTTTCATCTACTTAAGTTTCAACTACTACAAAGTTTGGAGCAATTGATCGTAGTCAAGGTGAACCTTGAATATGTGAGTGCCACGTGCGATGAGTCATATTAATATATATTTATATGCCTCCCCTTAGTTACTTTTGATACGGTATTCATGCTAAATTACATTGTTTATATGCCATTTATATTAGAATGTTGTTACTTCCGCTATTTGGTGTTTAATGCAGGAATGATGCGTTTGAGGAGAAAAAGAATGAAATGTAGCACCGCGGAGATGGCATGAAGGTATACACGAAGCATGACACGGAAATCAAGAAGAATAAAAGAAGAAAATTGAAAAGGATTAGACGAAGAAAAGAGCTGAAGCATAGAGTACTCGATCGAGTAAGCATAAACTCGATCGAGTAGTGGTGTACTCGATCGAGTATGCATAGACTCATGATGTGACTCATATTTGCACACAGTCCCCGAACTAGGCTCGTTCCTATGCGTTCTTGCATGCATTAGGGCCGTTTCTTATCTTTAGCTTCCTATTTTGCATATTCTTTGAGATTTTGTGTCCTTGGTAGAAGAGGAATGCTAGCGTTGCATATATGGAGAAAAACGGAGCTAAATGGATCGCATCTAACGACCAAGCAGCAAAGAGGAGACCAATACTAAAGGCCTAAGTAAATAAAACAAGTATTTGGGCAATGATGAAGGACCCCCAAGGCTCCTCAACGATCCCCACGGGTCATGAGGCAGCCAATTGAAGAAGAAGCCAAACTGACCTATGAGACGGGCTTCCCAAGCTCAGCCAGAGCGTCCTGAAGAGCAAGACGGGCGTCTTAAGACTCAGCCCGAGCGTCCCACAAGCAGGACGGGCGTATTCCTTTATAGCATGGGCGTCCAATAGAGGCAGGTCGAGCGTCTCCTTGAAGGGCTTGCAAGACATTAAACTTCATCTTAGGGACTTAATCGTCATTTAAGCCCTTAGTTACCCTAATACTTGTACTTAGTATAAATACCCCATTGTATTAGGAGATTAATTACCAAGTTATCATCAAGTTTCATTACCAAGTTTTAATCAAGTCTTATTAATGTTAATCAAGTTCTATTACACAATTCAATCTTAATCACTCTTTAATTATTCAAATGTTCTTTTATTTAGTTGGGTAATTTGAAGATTATTTGGGTTTATTGGAGAATTGACAACTCTTCATCATTCATCAAGTTTTCTTCTATTATTCTTTGCTTACTATTTGGATCATCCTAAGTTGGTACAATTCCTTTTATCCTTTACTTAATTATTGTTTATTACTTTACTCCTTCATCATGTTTAGCCTTGTTAATATGATTGACACCCTTATTAGCATGTTTTCAATGATCATGAGTGAGTAGTCTCCTAACTAGGGTTAATGGAGGATTAGGGGAGCTAATCATGGGGTAGATCTTTACTTAATAAGTTCATATGATTACTTCCTTGTTGTAGTTTCAACTTATGCACATGTTATGCTTGATAAAATGCTTGATTGACAACCTAGCATGAATCTCTTATCCATTCAACAAGACTTCTAAGACACAAACCAACTCAAGGCTTGTTAGACCATGCATATAGTTGAATAGGGAGAATTAAGTCAACTTGTAGGGGTTGTAAAGTCTTGACCGACTCGGCTCTGAGACCCAAAACTTCCAAGGAATTGTAAGATATAAACTAACTCGATTCCACTACAACAATAATTTGCTTGCATCTATGAAATTTATTTATGTGATCTCACCATGATTCCCTTATGAACCCATGATACCCTAGTGCTTTAATCAATTGTTTACAACCCCATTTATATTGCGTTACTTTCATTTGTTTATATTTCCTTTGTTAAGTAGTTTAGATTGCAAACCTCAAACTCAACCCAAATTGTGACACCATAAGACATAGCTCTCTACAACCGATAAATCAATACAATACCCGTCCCTTGGGATCCGACCTTTACTTACCGCTCTACTAAGAGTAGTTTGTTGAGATTATAAATAGTGTTTTGATTGGTAAGCTTAGACGACAAAGTTTAAACCGAATAAAAAATGGCGCCGTTGCCGGGGACGGTGTTAAATTAAATTGTTATCATTTGTTGTTTTTAGTTGTGTCTTTCTTAACCTTGGGGAAGTCAAACTCCTAAAGGTAGTTTTAATTTTTTTCTAGTTGTTTGATTTTTGCAAGTCTAGGATATCACAAGGCGGTCTTTTGCCTATTGATCCCGAGATTGAAAGAACTTTGACAAATATTAGAAGAACCGTTAGAGGGACTTCAACAATTGTGGCTATTGGAGAACTTGTGGACATTGGTATTGTCCAATCGGATAGTGTCGAGTTTACCAACCCTTTTGCAAGACAAGGAGAGGAAAACCCAATTCCAAACCAACCACAAAATCAACCTATAATGCCTAAATTTTCATCTCATTCCATACCAATCGAGGAGAAACTACCAAATGGTACTCCAACACCACCCCACTTGACCGGTAATTTCATTGCCAAATCCGTATTCATGCAATTAGTTGAGAGAAGTCAATTTGGAGGGATGCCTAGTGAGGATCCTCACCTACACATGGAGACTTTTTGTGACTATTGTGATGTAATTTCCCAAACGGGGGTAACTCAAGACCAAATTCGATGGGTAATGTTTCCTTTTTCCGTGATCGGAGCTGCAAAGCATTGGTTAAAGAGCCTAGACAAGGCCACTCTTGAAATTGATTCATGGAAGAAGTTAGCACTTGCCTTTTACAAGAAGTTCTACCCTCCGGATAAGACCAACATATTAAGAGCCCAAATCACCGGGTTCAAGCAAAGAGATGAAGAGTCTCTATACGAGGCTTGGGAAAGATTCAAAGATACATGTTGCTCTTGTCCTCATCATGGACTAAGCGAATGGTTTCTAGTCAAACAATTTTGGAATGGGTTGTATGAAGATTCAAGGAATGTGCTCAATATGGATTCTAATGGAAGATTCACCGAGATAGATGACAACAAAACTTGGGCAAAGATAGAGGATATAGCGGTTCACAACTCTCAGTATAATAGGCCAAGTAAAGCTACTAGGGGAGGAAGACATGAAGTTGACTCCGTCACCCAATTGAGTGCCGATTTAGGTGCTCAACTATGTTTCTATATTGACACAATGAACTTGAAATTTGAGAAAGCCATAGCCAAGATGAATGAAGCCTCTCAATCATGCAAGCAACATCAACATGTCAATGCCATGGTGGCAACACCTTCTATTCCAAATGGAGTGTGTGAGAATTGTGAAACTTTGGGACATGATCAACAAGAATATAGGGGCACAAGTAAGCAAGTGAATGCTTTCCAAGCATACAAGAATGGCACCCCTTACTCCAACTATTACAATGAAAACACCAAATTTCACCCAAACTTCTCATACAAAAGCCAAAATGTTCAAAATCCTTAACCAACATACACCCCACCTTCAATGAGAAATCTTACTCAAAGACCCTACTTCAACCAAAACCAACCCTTTTACAATCAATCGAATGACCAAGCTTTTGATGTTCAAAAAGCGGTCCTTCTAATGCAAAATAGCCAACAAGATTTCTTTGCTCAAATGCAAAGAGATAGCCAAGCCAAAGACACTACCATCAACATATCCTAGCTCATACCAAGATGTTGGAAATACAATTGTCCCAGTTGGCCTCTTCAAGTTCCCAAAGGCAAAAAGGACAATTACCTCCTCAAGGTAAAGCCCCTACAAGACATGAAACTATTAATGCCATTCACTTGAGGAGTGGTACACCATATGAGGGATTTAAGGTGCCAATTAAAGAGGATATTATTGAGGGAAGTGTCAAGCGAAGAGATGTGATGGAACCATTGAGGAGAAATCCTAAGGTGGTAGAACCAACTACCAATGATTCATTAAAAAAGAGAAACGAAGAGAAGGCCAAAAAGGTTGAAAAAGGACATATTACGATTAGACTTTCGTTTCCAAGTCGCAAAGCCAAGCCCAAGCTTGATGAGTAACTTGAAAAATTCATGGAGATTGTGAAGAACCTAGAGGTATGCATCCCATTCACGGAGTTGATCAACCATGTTCCGGCCTATGAAAAATACATGAAAGATATCCTTACCAAGAAGAAGTCCATAAGAAAATTGGAGACCATCGCATTCACAAAGATAAGTAGTCCCAAACTTCAAGGGAATTCCCCACCTAAGCTCAAAAATCCGGAAGCTTCTCTATTCCATGTACCATTGGTGACACCACAATCAACAAGGCACTATGTGATCTAGGTGCAAGCGTGAGTGTCATGCCATATTCGGTATGTGAAAGGCTAGGAGGGGGAGAACTCAAGTGCACTAACATGACCCTACAAATGGCGGACCAAACAACAAAGAAACCACTTGGAGTATGGGAAGATGTACCCGTGAGAATTGGAAAGTTTTTCATACCGGTGGAGTTTGTTATTGATATGGAGGAAGATTCCAACATTCCAATCATTCTGGGAAGACCATTCCTACACACAGCCGGAGCGGTAATTGATGTAAAGCACGGGATGCTCACACTTGAAGTTGGTGATGAAACAATCACCTTTAATCTTGATAAGACTATGAGAGCTCCCAACTTGCTTAAGCTATGCTTTATGGTTGATCACTATAGTCGGGAAGGTGACAAGAAGAAAGTGTAATCCCCATTTATAGGTCAAGTGAAAGATGGAAATCCTAAAGATAAGGGCAAAGACACACCGCCCAATTGGAAGAAAGATATTAATGATGTTGAAGTGGCTCTATTCGGAGAGCATTTAATTTTTTCACAACAAGAATAAGAGCTTGCAAAGCTCACCCATGACAAGTATCAATGGAGGCCTCATTGGCCATGACAACAAGGAAGAAGAGTTGCTCTTGTCAACTCATGATCCTCCCAACATGGGGAAATGAGCAAAGGATGTATATGGTATATGGGATGACAAATTTGACGGATTGGTTAACCCTTACATTGGAAATGCTATGACCCTAGACCAAGGCTTTTTAGATCCATGTCACCACAACATTGACTCGGACTACTACATGAATTAAGACAACAATGTGCCAAGGTCTATGCAATACCTCTACCGTGAAAATGAACATGCCTTTGATTACTTCTACAAGGCGTTGAGCAACATTAACAACTCCCTTGCATTACCCCCTTGACACCTCTCAAGAGAAGGAAACTTTGGTGGAGTCCTTCCTAAACCACCATTTGTAAATATTCTAACCTCTTAACTTGCATTTCATTTAACTTATACATTACTCAATTTTAGCATTGCTTTTATATGCCTTGTTGTAGGATTTTTGTTACATGAGAGCAAGTGAGGGAAAGATTTTAATGTGTTTTGAATGTGTAGTGTTTGATGATAAATTATGGGGAAGCAATTACCTAGGCTATCGAAACCTTTGTAGTGCAACCTCATGACGAAAGAATAGGAAAAGAAGAAGCCAAGTTGTGGGAAAGGGATCCCCACAGGCAGACCTGAGCTCGTGGGGGCTGAAGCAAGGAAGAAAAGAAAAAAAATGAGCTGTAGCAGAATCCGCTCAAGCTGGCATCAAGACTGGCGTCCCATTACTCAACACGCTCGAGCCGAGCTCAGGTCGGGCATCCCCTAGGGTTTATCAGAAAAACTGTTCGAAAATCCGCCCATCCCCAGATGAGGTCGAGCGTCCCTCCTTGCATACTAAACATAAACACGGGATTTTCAACTTTCATCCTTCATTTCTATTCTTCCCCAAAGACAAACACAACAAATTCCCTTACTACAACCATCAACCCCATCATCCAAAAACATAAATTTCTCAACCAAATTCATCCAAATCAATTGCAAACTTGCTCAAAATCAAAACAAATCAATCCTTTCTCAACAAAAAGACCTTCAAACATCAAAATCTTCACAAAATCAATCAAGATTTCTAGGGTTAGAGTGAAATCCAAAAACCCCTTAATTGGTTGAAAAATTGATTGAAGTTGGAAGATAAGAGGAGCATTCAAGCATATTCAAGCTTTGTTGACAACAAATTGCAAGGAGAATCATCATGGCAAGAACAAAGGGCAACACCAAAGCATCAAAATCCCCAACTTTATCCAAGAGGCAAAAGGTTCTAGCATCAAATGCTCTAGTATTAGTGCAACAAGCTATGGAGCAACCAATGGAAGTCATTGAGGCCATTCAGGAAGTTACTACTACTTTACCGGAGATTGAGAAACATAAGGATTATCCGGAGGTAACTTTTATTTCTAATGAGCATAGAATTGTAATTGAATCCCTTGCTAAGAAAAAAATCATTACAACTAAGTTTGTATGCCAAGATACATTGGATAAGTTGGGAGTGCTTGACCTAACCAAGGCATTTTTCGGGTCCATGAGGTTAGCTACCCTATTTGAGACGAATGAATTGACTTACCCTTCCCTCACATGTATTAGAGTTCATAAGCTCTTTGAAGGAGTATAAGATTGAGACCCGAAAATATGTTGAATTTCGGCTTGAGAACAAGAGTAGGAGGATGATTAAAGGTGATTTAAGAAAGGTTTTTGGAATTGGTGACCTTTGGAGTCTCCACAAGAAACCCCACAAGTTTGATGCCAAGCCCCTTTGGAAGGCAATTTCCGGGAGGAAGTTGTCTACATTTAGAGAATGCAATGCCTTGTATATCCATCATCTGGGTATACGGTATTGGCATAGGTCCATTTCCAACACCTTGATTGCTAGGAAAGAAGCTACCCACATGACTGATGTGGGTTGTGATGATGTCGTCGGGTCACGTCCAATCAAAACACAATTTATAACTTCACAAACAACTCTACAATTAGTAAAGAGGCAAGTAAAGGTCGGATCCCAAGGGACGGGAATTGAGATGAGATTTCTATTGAAATTAGTGGTGTCTTAGGGGTGTCACAATTTGGGTTGATGTAGAAGGTCACTAAACTAAATAGCAATGAAAGTAAACAAGCAAGATGAATTAAAAGGGTTGTAAACAATTGATAAAAAGCACTAGGGTGTCATGGGGTCATAAGGGAATCATGGGAATTGTTCATACAAACATGTTCTCAAATTATAAGCAAGCAATTATTGTTGTGATGGATTGAGTTGGGTTATATCTTACAATCCTAGGAAAGTTTGGGTCCCGGAGCCGAATCGATTAGATTGTACAACACCTACAAGTCGACTTAATCTTCCCTACTCAACAACATGCATGGTCTAATGAGACTCGAGTTGGTTTATGTCTTACAAGTCTCATTGAAAAGATAGGTGATGGGTAAAAAATGCAAGGATTCATAGTCTCGCATTTCATCAAACATAACAATTGCATGAATTGAGATCAAAACAAGCAAGCAAATAAACCATGAAAGCATATTAATTTAAGCATGAATCATTCCCCATGTTGGTTTCCCCTAATTACCCATTAACCCTAGCTAGGTGACTACTCACTCATTATCATGTTGATCATGCTAGCAAGGTTGTCAATCATACCAACAAAATGAAACATGATGAACAAATGAAAGTAATTAACAATAATTAAAAAGGGATTAAGAGGATTATACCTACTAATGATTCCAATAATAAAGCAAGAATAAAAGAAGTACTTGATGCTTGATTGAGAGGTTGTCAATCTCCCAATAATAACCCAAATAATCTTCAATTACCCAAAATAAAGGATGAACAAAAGAGAGATTAAGGAAATAAAACTTGTATTAAAACTTGATTAATTGTTGATTACAAAACTAAAGAGAGATTTGATTGATATTAACTACTCTAATAATTGATAAGAAGAACATGCTCTTCTAATTTGACTAATGGGGTATTTATAGTGGAAATTAGGTGGATGCATTAGGGTTAACTAAGGGCTAAACTAGTAATTACACTTTTTAGATTGAGCAGGGAGACGCCGGTATTTTTCGAAGGAAGGGCTTCTTTCTTGAAACTTGAATAAACGGATTTTGCGCTGGACTGGAATCCGTGCGTATTGGTGTCGGGACGGGCGGATTGTAGCAGGGGAAGACAGGCGTCTTCAGGCAATCCGGGCGTCTTACTGGCTTGCTTTGCCGGGACGTCTTTGAAGGAAGACGCACGGATTGTCTTTGTGGAGGACGGGCGGATTCGGACAATCCGCTCGGATTGTAGCTCAAAGATTGTTTCTTCTTTTTTTCTTCCCTTTTCTTCATAAAATCCTTGGGGATTTCCTCGGGGATGCAAGGATCCTTTCTCGTCATTGCCCAACTACTATAATATGTACAAAGGCCTTCTAATCTTGTCTCTCCTTGATGCTTGGTCATTGAATTCAATCAATTTAGTCTCGTTTTGCCATGAAAATGCAAGATTCTTACTCCTTTCCTACCAAGGGATCAAAATCTCAAAGAATATGCAAAACAAAGAACTAAAGACAATAAATGACCCATATATGCACTAAAAAGCATGGGAACAAGGCTAATTCGGAGGCTAAATATGCGCTAATTATGGTCACATCAAATATCCCCAAACCGAACCTTTGCTCGTCCCGAGTAAAGAGGTGACAAAGACTAGGACCATTATTTAAACTAACCTAATAACATAGCCGATATGAGACAATTAGCGGGTCTCACTCCGTCCCTTCAACTCACAACAAGACAACCATGAGGTAGGATGCCTTCTTGCAAGGCAAGGTGGGTCTTGCCAAAATGGCGACACATCCAAACATTAAGCACACAAAATCAAATAATGGATGCATCTACAAAAGGAATAGCCACTTCCTCATCAAGTGGCGGAGGCACTAAAGAGGAACAAATTTAAGAGCATATAATCCTTCACAAATACTAGTTCAACAAATTACTAAGGCTCAGAGGATGGCACTAAATCACCTCCAAATGGTGTTAAACTAGACTACTTTCGTCCTCAATTTCCAAATGCTTTCGTCAAGAGCGATCGGATGGTGATGGAATGATGATCCCTATGATGCTAGTAGCATATGACATGACAAGTCTCGAATTCTCTACAAAAGTAAAGGTCATGGATCGTCCCAAGCTCGACAAAGTGGCTTGACAAAAAGGCTTTTTGGGAATGAAATGCTCAAATCTTTATAAACAAAGGGTGGATATGACTAGTATTCAAAATTGTCCTCATTTAACTTTCACATTTCAAAAATTTAAGATGGGGTTTGTCCCTTCCGGGCTAGTGTCCTTTGCTTTCGCTAATCGCTTATTAGGCAACCGGTTAACCTCTAGACAATAGCTTTTCGGGGTGATAGTCACTCTGTCTCTGGGCGGTCGACTTCACAACCGTGTGGGGGCCCAATTCAATGGATCCCTCTCCAAAGCACATCGAAGTGGTAAGCCTCCATCAAAACAACTAAATTTCTCAACATTTCAACATTTCATAACATTTGAGGTTTCCTTGGCATTAAATTTCTTCCACGTAACAAAATCTTCGAAATGAGCACTTCAAACTTATTGATAGAAAGTATTTTTGGGTTGCCTTACCACAAGGTCAATCAAGGTCACCTAGACAAGTTAACCAAGTCCACATCGCATCACGGGGTTGGATAGGTGACTCACATGCAAACCCTTGACTAGGCTTTGGGTCATGGGTCGAAAGACACTAGTATGACACAATCTATGGTGTTTTACAACCATTCTAGTAGGCAAAGTCCTAAGTTGAAAAAGTATTTGTAATGGCTTAGTTGCTCTTGTCAAAGTTCCCAATTAGGCACTTTTCAAAACTTTTTATCTAAATGCAACTACATGCTATGATGCAACTATTATATACATCCTAATGCAAGTGATTCTATCAACTAATATGACATATAAACTAAATGCAAGTCCTAAGTTCACATTGTTATACCGCATCAATCAAAATAAAGCCACATAGTCATTAACATAGAGAGGAAAAAGGAGATTGGAAAGATCATACCATGCGGTCTTCATGATCCTCATGTCTCGGATGTGGCGTAGTCGATCAATGTGAACAAGGATAGAACAAACAAAATATATACAACAATATATACATGACTACACTACAAAGGAAATAGACATGTTTTTGGGTTTTCAATTTTCAAATTTTTATGGTTTTTCGAAATTTTTCAAATTTTTTTTTTTTGGATTTTTGAATAGAAGTTAAGTTTGAATAAAAGTTAAGTTAGAATTCCCCATCCCCACACTAATATGGGCATTGTCCTCAATGACCAAAATGATGGGAAATTATGCAAACATTATGCATGATTTCTACACTAAATGCAAGCTACACTAGTCTACACTACATGATGCATGGTTTTTGTTTATGACGGAGAGGATAATTTAGATTACCTCCCGTTGTGTATGCATTGACTTCCCCAAACCGAGTTAGACACTATTGCTAATGTCCTAAGGATGGGTGTAGTTCATGCACACACTATGCAATGCATGAACTAATTTGTCATTTTGGATTTTGAAAGTGGGAACAATAAAATGAGAACACCTCAATGGGACCGAGGTGTGAGTCCTCTATGGTGCTAGGACTACTCTAACAATGATCAAGATTAATAAGATACAAGTTAACAAAACACAAACTTCTTTTCATGAAACTTTGAAAAATAAAGAGAGGAGATGAGAAAACTTCACTTAAACTTAGGTGGGTGCCTTTCGCCCGCTCCACCTAGCTATGAAGTAATCCTCTAGAGATCGGCATCATCTCCCTCTACATCGCTATCCCATACTTCTTTCGATGCATCACTCATACTTGGGTCCATGAACTCGTCCTCTTCACTTTCAAGCTCCACCGTGTCTCCTCCACAGGAATTGCCGCTCCCCTCCTCTTGTCTCCCGTTTGCCCCTTCATTAGCCCTCTCCGAATTGGGGAAAAGCAAATCCAATTGAGCCCATGAGGGAAATGCTCCTTCCTCACTAATCCGTCCTCTTCGAACCATCTCGTGATATTGAGGATAGAGTGCATAGTAATTGTCCATGGAGGTTTCGTATTGACGGTAGTGCAAATCTTGTAAGATTCCCGTGACAAAGTCATCACGGGGGAGTATGAAGGGGTTGGGATGGTTATACGGTTGATAGGGAAATGGGTAGGGAGGCACTTTGATCTTCTCATCTTGAGTTTGTTATTCTTGTTGTTGTTGTGGTGGATTTGGAGGTGGTGGTGCTTGCCTTGTTTGATTCGGGATGAGGTAGGATGGAATTGGAGCTAAAGGTCCTCTTCTTGGGGAGATACGTGGTAGGTCGGCCATTGGAAGATAAATCGGATCGCTTCCTTTCGTTAACCACTTTATCCGCTTATCGACCCCCTCAAGGGTTATCCAATGGTGATGAATAAGAAGAAGATCTTCGTTTATCCTTGTGTTCCCCAAAAGAGGAGCATACCCATTATTCTCATTGAATCTCGGGTTTAAATGCTTCGCAAGCCTAGTAATGAGTCCTCCATTCACAATGTGCTTCATTCCATCATCGTCACCATTTTTAAATTTTGCCCATTTCTCTAGTAATACTAGAGGTGCATTGAAGTGGTACACATTTCTTCCTTGAATGTTGAGGTAGGATTCCATAAACACAAGGTCTAATTGGTTCACGATGGCCGGATCTCGGCGGGCAAGTAGAGTGCCCGAAAGGAATCGATAAGTAAGCCTCAAGATCGCATTTTGGATATGAAAAGCGAGACATTCCTTGGTGTGTATGAAATCCCGGCCGGTCATGGCCCTCCACAAAGGTTCAACACTATACTTCTTTGGTTTCGATGTTCGGGTAGGCGAAACATCGAGACCGAGTACATTTGCGAATTCTACAAGGGTCATCATCCTAGAAACATTCTCCAACCTAAACTCTATGCATATTGTTTTGTTCAAGGTTGTAATCTTCAAAAAGCTCAAAAATTCAAGCACAAGAGATCGATAAGTTTGTTCATACATGCGAAAAAGGGTTGAGAGACCAAATACTTCAAAGAGAGCTTCCACTTGGTGATAAATCCCAAGTTTCCTCAAGGTAGCATGACATAAAAACTTAGTGGGAAGAATATTCTTACTTAGAAGCCGGTGGAAGACTAATCTTTGCACATCATTGACAAATTCCACATTTGAGAAGTCATCAAGCCTTGTGAGATCTACAATCTCTTCATGCTCCCTTCTTAATGTGTTGACATGGGAGGTAGAAGAACTTCCCCTCATCCTTGGTCTCCTCCCATTCCTAAAAGAGGATCTCCTTGGTGCCATTCCTTGATTATAGAGCTGGATTCTTTTGATTTGTGAAGGAATAAAGATGCTCCTTGTTGATTGAGTGTTGCCTTTGGAACCCTAGAAAATTGGGGCTTTTTGATTTTGTGGGTTAAGAGAGTGATTTGGATATGCTTGGGAGTCATAAGGAGGTGGGTTTTATAATGCAAGAGGAAGGAAGGGTGATGTGTCACTAAATGTGTGGTGGGGTGTAATTTTAATTAAGAAAAGACGGGTCAAATCACCACGGGAAGACGGGTGGATTCGAGCAGAAGGCGCTCGGATTCAGGCTTCTCGGGACGGGCGGATTCTGGGTAAGACGCCCGGATTCTGTCACAGCTAAATTTCCAAAAAAAAATGACGCCACAAAGACGGGCGTCCCGAGCATGAGACGCTCGGATTCCTTTTTATCGGGACGGGCGTCTTCTTCTGAAGACGGGCGGATTCTCTTCCAGGGATTTTTTTTCTTGAAATGCACAGGTAGAAAGACGGGCGTCTTTCTGCAAAGCCGGCCGGATTCTTCAGGACGGGCGTCTTTCCTTCTGAGACGCTCGGATTCTTTCTTCAGTCCCAAAATCTTCAAATTCTCAGCTTAGCAGGTCGGACGGATTCTCCTCAGGCCGCCCGGATTCTGGCAAGACGGCCGGATTCCAGGGAACACGCACGTGTTCAAGCTGTGAATTCTTCCTTTGACTTTCTTTCCTCTCCTAGATGCATCCCCACACTTGAAAATTGGTTCCTTCCTTCATAAAAATTCGTTAGTAACCCTCCCTCACTTACGCTCATGAAAAGAGTTCATGTTTATTATTAAAGAAATGCTATAAAACAATAAATACAAGTTAAAGGGTTAGTATATTTACAAGTGGTGGTTTAGGGAGGACTCCACCAAACTCTCCCTTTGATGGTTCTTTCAAGGATGAGAAGGCCCGAGGTAGGTGACCTCGACCTCTCCAATAAACGCTCCTTCATAGTATGGCTTCAATCTTTGACCATTGACTTTGAACTTGCTTCCATCTTCCGCCTTGAGTTCAAAATCTCCATATCTTCCAACTTCGGTTATCACATAGGGCCCCTTCCATCTAGAGTTCAATTTTCCCGGAAAAAGTCGGTAGCGGGAATTGAATAGAAGGACTTTGTCCCCTTTGTGCAAGGCCTTTTGTCTAATTCTCTTGTCATGGAGCAATTTCGTTCTTTCTTTGTAAATCTTTGCATTCTCATAGGATTGTAGTCGGAATTCCTCCAACTCTTGAATTTGAATCATCCTCTTTTGCCCACTCAATTTGAGATCAAGATTAAGTGCTCGGATTGCCCAAAAAGCTTTGTACTCCAATTCGATTGGCAAATGACATGCTTTTCCATAGACAAGCTTGTAAGGGGAGGCTCCTATGGGAGTCTTATAGGCCGTCCTATAAGCCCAAAGAGCATCATCAAGCTTTGTGCTCCAATCTTTTCGGGTCTTGTTCACAACTTTCTCAAGGATTTGCTTGATCTATCTATTTGAAATTTTAACTTGACCGCTTGTTTGAGGATGATATCCCAAGCCAGTTCTATGTTGAACACCATATTTGGTCAAAAGAGATGCAAGTTTATTCTCATGGAAATGCCTTCCTCCATCACTTATGATTGCTCTAGGAACTCCAAATCTTGGGAAGATTACCTTCTTGAAGAGTTTAGTAACCGTTTTTGCATCATCATTTGGAGTGGCAATTGCCTCCACCCATTTTGAGACGTAGTCTACGGCCACAAGGATGTACTTATTCCCATTGGATGTCACAAAGGGACCTCGGTAGTCGATTCCCCAAACATCGAAGATCTCCACCTCTAGAATGCCCCTTTGTGGCATTTCGTTCCTCCAAGAGATATTCCCCGTTCTTTGACAAGCGTCGCAATGAATGATGAATTCTCTTGTGTCTTGGAACATCGTAGGCCAATAGAAGTCCGATTGAAGAATTTTTGCAACGGTCCTCCTTGCTCCATGGTGTCCACCGTAGGGTGCTTAGTGACACCCTTCCAAGATTCCTTGGACTTCCCATTGAGGGATGCATCTCCGGTAGAGCCCATCACTACACTCCTTGTAGAGGTTTGGGTCGTCCCAAAAGTACCTCTTCACTTCGAATAGGAATCTCTTCCTTTGGTTGTGGTTCAAATTTGGAGGGAGTACTTTTCCAACAATATAGTTAGCATAATCGGCAAACCATAGGGTGATGTGCCTTTCAAGTTGTGTTTGAATGGCCATCAAAATATCGTCGGGAAATGAGTCATTGATCGGGGTTTCTCCATTTTCATCATGAAACCGGATCCTTGACAAATGATCCGCCACTACATTCTCGGCTGCTTTCTTGTCTATTATTTCCAAGTCAAATTCTTGAAGAAGCAAAATCTATCTCAACAATCTTGGTTTTGCCTCCTTCTTTATCAAGAGGTGTCGGAGAGCACGGTGATCCGAAAATACAATCACCTTGGATCCAAGCAAGTAGGAACGGAACTTGTCTAAAGCATAGACACTGGCAAGAAGCTCCTTCTCGGTGGTATCATAGTTCACTTGGGAGGGGTCAAGAGTCTTGCTTATATAATAGATGGCATGAAGAGCTCTTCCCACCCGTTGGCCAAGAACCGCTCCAACGGCGTAGTTGCTAGCATCACACATAATCTCGAATGGTAGTTCCCAATTTGGAGGTTGGATGATCGGTGCCGAGATTAGTGCTTCCTTGATTCTATTAAAGGCTTCAACACACTCATCAGTGAAAAGGAATTGGGCATCTTTAAGCAAAAGTTGAGTGAGGGGTTTCACTATTTTTGAAAAATCCTTTATGAAACGGCGATAGAAACCCGCGTGACCGAGAAAACTTCTCACCCCTCTAACATTCACGGGAGGTGGTAGTTTCTCTATCACCTCAACTTTAGCTTTATCGACCTCGATGCCCTTTTCCGAAATTAAATGACCCAAAACAATTCCTTCATTGACCATGAAGTGACACTTTTCCCAATTTAAAACAAGACTAACATCTTCACATTTTTGCAACACAAGAGAAAGATTATACAAACATGAGTCAAAGTCCTTTCCATAAACACTAAAATCATCCATAAAAACTTCCATTATGGTCTCTAAGTAATCGGAGAAGACACTCTTCATGCATCTTTGGAAAGTGGCGGGGCATTACATAAACCAAAAGACATCCTCCTATATGCAAAAGTACCATAAGGGCATGTGAAGGTGGTCTTATGTTGGTCATCCGGGTGTATAGGGATTTGGAAGAATCCCAAATACCCGTCAAGGTAACAAAAGAATTTGTTGGAGGCTAACCTCTCAAGCATTTGGTCAATGAATGGTAGGGGGAAATGATCCTTTCTTGTTGCGGAGTTTAATTTTTGATAGTCAATGCACATACGCCAATCGGTGATTATTCTTGTGGGTATTAGTTCATTCTTTTCATTTGTTACTACCGTGGTACCTCCTTTCTTAGGTACCACTTGGACGGGGCTAACCCACAAAGAGTCCGATATGGGATATATGATTCCCGCATCAAGTAATTTCATAACTTCTCCTTTGACAACTTCTTGCATGTGGGGGTTCAATCTTCTTTGAGGTTGAATGGTAGGTCTATGGTCTTCCTCTAGATGAATTCTATGCATGCAAAAGTTGGGACTTATCCCCTTAAGGTCATCTAGACTATAACCTATAGCCTTTTCATGTTTTTTCAACACATCAAGCAATTTTCCCAATTGGTTCTCATCAAGTCTATCATTAACAATCACGGGTTTGGTCTTTGATTCATCAAGGTAAGCATATTTCAAATTTGGGGGAAGGGGTTTTAAAGTAGGAGTTTGTACCTCACTTTCCTCCTTTGGAGTTTCATTGAGAATTTGCTCCATCTCCATTAGACATTCCATTCTCATAGCATATTCAACTTGTTCTTCATTCTCATCAACCTCATCATATTCAAATTCCATGATGGGTTCCTCTTGCTCTTGAGCTTGTAAAATATCTTCTAGGATAGATTGCTCATCTTCTATGGGTTGACATGCTTCCACAAGGATGTTATGAACTAATTCGGATTGTGCAAGAGTAAGTTCTTTGTTAGCTAGAGCGGCCTCAAAAAGATCCACCTCCAATTCCCAATACATATTTTTAGCCTCACTTGCTTCCAAGGCTTCCAATGCTTGCATGAGATCTTTGAAGAAAGGTATACTTAAGTGGTCCTCTACAAAACAATCTATAAGGTCCATCTTGCAAAATATCGAACAACTTGAAAACAATTAGAACAAACCTTGAGAAGTTTTACTTCCCCAAGGCAAAGAAAGACACAACTGATAACAATATAAGAAAATCTAAATCAAGTTAACACCGTCCCCGGCAACGGCGCCATTTTTGATGTGGGTTGCGATGATGTCGTCGGGTCACGTCCAATCAAAACACAATTTATAACTTCACAAACAACTCTACAATTAGTAAAGAGGCAAGTAAAGGTCGGATTCCAAGGGACGGGAATTGAGATGAGATTTCTATTGAAATTAGTGGTGTCTTAGGGGTGTCACAATTTGGGTTGATGTAGAAGGTCACTAAACTAAATAGCAATGAAAGTAAACAAGCAAGATGAATTAAAAGGGTTGTAAACAATTGATAAAAAGCACTAGGGTGTCATGGGGTCATAGGGGAATCATGGGAATTGATCATACAAACATGTTCTCAAATTATAAGCAAGCAATTATTGTTGTGATGGATTGAGTTGGGTTATATCTTACAATCCTAGGAAAGTTTGGGTCCCGGAGCCGAATCGATTAGATTGTACAACACCTACAAGTCGACTTAATCTTCCCTACTCAACAACATGCATGGTCTAATGAGACTCGAGTTGGTTTATGTCTTACAAGTCTCATTGAAAAGATAGGTGATGGGTAAAAAATGCAAGGATTCATAGGCTCGCATTTCATCAAACATAACATGTGCATGAATTGAGATCAAAACAAGCAAGCAAATAAACCATGAAAGCATATTAATTTAAGCATGAATCATTCCCCATGTTGGTTTCCCCTAATTACCCATTAACCCTAGCTAGGTGACTACTCACTCATTATCATGTTGATCATGCTAGCAAGGTTGTCAATCATACCAACAAAATGAAACATGATGAACAAATGAAAGTAATTAACAATAATTAATAAGGGATTAAGAGGATTATACCTACTAATGATTTCAATAATAAAGCAAGAATAAAAGAAGTACTTGATGCTTGATTGAGAGGTTGTCAATCTCCCAATAATAACCCAAATAATCTTCAATTACCCAAAATAAAGGATGAACAAAAGAGAGATTAAGGAAATAAAATTTGTATTAAAACTTGATTAATTGTTGATTACAAAACTAAAGAGAGATTTGATTGATATTAACTACTCTAATAATTGATAAGAAGAACATGCTCTTCTAATTAGACTAATGGGGTATTTATAGTGGAAATTAGGTGGATGCATTAGGGTTAACTAAGGGCTAAACTAGTAATTACCCTTTTTAGATTGAGCAGGGAGACGCCGGTATTTTTTGAAGGAAGGGCTTCTTTCTTGAAACTTGAAGAAACGGATTTTGCGCTGGACTGGAATCCGTGCGTATTGGTGTCGGGACGGGCGGATTGTAGTAGGGGAAGACGGGCGTCTTCAGGGCAATCCGGGCGTCTTCTGGGCTTGCTGCCCGGACGTCTTTGAAGGAAGACGCACGGATTGTGCTGTGGAGGACGGGCGGATTCAGGACAATCTGCTCGGATTGTAGCTCAGCATTGTTTCTTCTTCTTTTCTTCCCTTTTCTTCATAAAATCCTTGGGGATTTCCTCGGGGATGCAAGGATCCTTTCTCGTCATTTCCCAACTACTATAATATGTACAAAGGCCTTCTAATATTGTCTCTCCTTGATGCTTGGTCATTGAATTCAATCAATTTAGTCTCGTTTTGCCATGAAAATGCAAGATTCTTACTCCTTTCCTACCAAGGGATCAAAATCTCAAAGAATATGCAAAACAAAGAACTAAAGACAATAAATGACCCAAATATGCACTAAAAAGCATGGGAACAAGGCTAATTCGGGGGCTAAATATGCGCTAATTATGGTCACATCAATGACCGAACTTGACCTCACCTACTTGGATTCCAAAATGAATGCCCATGGGAAATCAAAGAATAAGTATAATATCCTTCAATTGTGGATTGAGAGATGGTTGGAATTCAAGTAAGGAAAAGAAAAGGCGGCTTTCATTGTAAATGGAGGCTTGATAACGACATTGGCAAAGCACTTTAATCCGAAATTCAACGAAGATAACACCTACAAATCGGTTAAAGGTGGCAACCTCCTTGACACGAGCACTTTGATCCACAAGTTCCATTGGGTAAAGCATGACAACTCCGCCCAAGGATATGAGTGGGTGATCAAGGATGCCAATTCGACTATCTTGCCTGGGAAAATATGCCGAATTTGAACTCGTCGTTACAACTACCTTCTTCCCGTCTCAAAGATTGGCAAGAACATCATTAAGGAGCAACAATGTCCAAATGAAGAAACCTCCTCCTTAGTGGTACCTTCTTACCCCTATGCCTACCAAGAGTTTACAACAAATGATCCTAGTGTTGTGACGGGCAATGATTACTTGACACAGTTCTGAAGCATATCCATAAAGAAGCTTACAAAGATCGGGTGAACGCTTACTACGCCCAATATCCACCCCTCTACCATATTGCTAGGCAAGGACTCCTTGACCCTAAGAGTTCCTTGCCGGATTGGGTGGATAGGAAAGTGTTCTTTCCTCAAGCTTCTCAAGATGAAGAAGAGAATGCCCGGGTGCCAAGGAGTAAGGAGGTTGTTGGTGATGAGGATGGGGAAGGTAGTGGGTCAAGCCTGAAGGAAATGTAGATTCATATACATATTAACATACTCATATATGTCTAAATAAATTTGTCATAAAATTAAAACGGATTTTATGCATGCAAACAAATAATATAATAGAGGAGAAATCATGTCCTTACATTCAATATTTCGGTTATATTGGGCACAAGAGAGATCACCGTTCTCTCTTGTTCTTGAGCTTTTCCTTTATGGATGAACAAGATCTAAGTATAAGATCTCTCCCCAAGCTTTATACCCAAGGCTTCTCTTAATTTTAATTAATATTACAAGTACTAGTATAATATTAATCAAGTAGAAAATTGAACCAAAATATTTATAAAACACTTATATATTTCGGTTTTATGGAGGGAGAAATAGAGAGCTTTTTATCTCTCTAGAATACTAATTTTGGATGAATGAATTAAAAAATGAAAATAATACACTACACTTAGTATATTATTAGGTAAAATTATAGGAAAAACAATGATAGCATTTGCCTTCTCAAAACCGTGTAAGAGGAGGGGCTTTAGGAGAGCCAATGCATGGAGAAATTGTTCTTCACAAGGAACAATAGGCTTGCATGGCTAGGTTTGCTTTTAATCATTGTGTTTTCCACTAATTACAAACAACATATAATTAGCTTAAATCCTTCTAATTTTTCGGCCCACTCTATAATATGGATTCCATATTATTTTTGTCAATTGTCTATATGTTGCATGTCACATGTCACATATATTTGTTATGTATTTTTAACATATTAAAAATCAACGTATTAATAAAAATACGTCACATACAAAAATCGACTTAGTAATTTCATAATTACTTGTGCCAAAATATTTTACCATTTATAAATTTCAACTGATTGTATTTATAACAATTCATTCAATTTAATTGTTACATTAAACAATTATTTCATCCGAGTAATGATACAATTCAATTACTCAGACCGTATCTTATTTAATCACATTTCAATATTATACGTAAATTATACTTCCAAAATCGTCCGTCAATTTTCAAGTAATTTAATTAACTCGCAACGTTATACGATTAATTAAATAATCAATTAAGAGTGTTGCCCTTTAGGTATGACCTAGGGGGTCAACTGATCACCACCGTCACACGACAATAATGTCAAACTCTAGTCGACCAATCATTACCGATATATGTTGACCATTGACAAGAAACAATATTACTTCCCAATTCTATTCATTTTAACGAGACTTAAACATGTGATCATCATGATCAACAGTCGTGATCGCATTATTGTCGGAGGACACATATTCCAACAATCTCCCACTTGTCCCCGACAAGTGTGCGTCACCAATTCTCTTGTCCTATTACTATCTCCCACTCAATGCAAGGTGTCTTTCAGGTCGTACTTGCAAGTGATCATATCGAGAGTGGTTTCCTCGATCTGGAGAATAACTGATTGACCGGATTTATCCACTCTGGATACCTTCCGAGCGTGGCCACGCATTTCCAGTTCATTACTCCTCGAGTGGCCCTGAGATATTGTTATAACCCCGACTAGGGGTGGACAATTCCTATTGCACTCATTCCCTTCGACCACCACACACCATCATAACCCAAAATATGCCCATTTGACCCCATTTACGAAGGTCGTAGTAACACAAATCAAAGTTAATCTGAAACTGTGCCATCTTAGGTGAATAGCCTTTAGTCAAAAGAATCGACTCATTTTGAATACTATAGTAGCTCTCGCCACGACCAGGCTATATAAATTTGCCAGAACTCTATAAGCGGTCATTAGGCCCGACAAAAAGTTCCTAACAATCTGCCTATGTGATCGACTAGTCATCTCACATGACTCTATGGCACTTGAACTTGCCATCAATCGCATCACACTCTAGTCACTTCGAGACGTCACCTCATATAAGTAACTATGGGCAAAAACAATGTTAATCCACGTTCACTTTAACGGGGTTCAATTGTCTCTACAACCCGTTTGGATATAACAATGTACAAGGTGAGTTAATAATAACTCAAACGACAAATGTCGACATCACACTCAGGTAGTCAATATCATATTACAACCTTGTGATGTATATCGTCAGTGTAAACACTTATTTGTTGCAATAGAAGTTTAACATCCCATGTGTCCATGTGTTCAAACTTCTTATACTTGCAATCTCCTTCACATTCATGTTCTCTCTCATAGCATGAATCTTACCAAGTACACATCAAGGTTCCCGACCTTGGTTTCGGTTCTTTAACTTGAAAGAACTTTCTTATCGATTATCTCATATCGAATGAATTTGTGATGAATGATATAACTTGTACCGATCAAGTATTCCATCCACACACAATGCACTAGGTATATGTTTTGTAGAATCTTGTAACAATTGACAAGATTATTTAGCTTAGCACTTCTCACAAGTCCTAGCTTTACTAGGAAAGATTGTTTTTGAATAACCTCTTATTCAACCAAGCATCTTTCCAAAACTTCTCATTTCTATTTTTAGGCTTGAAAGTTTTGGGATTCTCATAAATCCTCATATGTGCTCGGATTTTCTACAATATGTGCAACCTCTTGACACACAATAGAACATTCCGTCAATCACTGAAATCGCTCATCGGATTCTACTCGAGAATTCATGACGTTTCTACTATGGCTCACAAATCAATCATCATGCTCTTATGCATATGATACATAATTGGACATGTACATGATTATTCTAATGGCGGAAACATTAGTTATTGATAATCATGAGATCAACTGTTCTTAGGTTCAATGATCTACCATGACTGCTAATGGTAATCCCATTTTCATTCATATGAATAACCTATGTGTATGTTGACACGATGTGTATCTCTTAATACTAATCCAACATCCCTCGATGTAGTTGGATTCATCATTGTCCATTTTCATCCAGAATTGAAAACTCAATTGCTTCTTTATGAAAGAAGGCATTAGCTCGTCATTCTTTAATGAGTGATGAGTCGTAAAAATTCAAAAGATGATAACTCCCACTAAATTCCATGTCTTCACATGAGAATTTCCTAACTCCCCCTCAATTCTACATATTTCGAAATTGACTTCTCGATCGAAATTTATTCAAGAATTGAATATAAAATTGCATTTCCAAGTTATTAAGATAGAACCATATATGTTCCCATCATATCCCTTCAAAATACCTATTTTGAAGTGGTCTCATCTTAACCTTACGGAAAGAGATTTTAAATCTCCAACATACTCATGTCACAATGATGTGTAGCAATGTCATTATTCAAGTATAAACAATATCTAGAATACGTCATTCGCAAATACCCTTTTGGAAGGAGGTTTAACCATTTCATAGTGAGGTTAAACAATGACATTTGTGTGGTTAAAAACTTTGGCCATTGAAGATATCGGTATATCAATTTTGCAACTCGATCATAACTAGTATGTTACTTTGATTCATTTAGGCTCTTAAGTAAATCTCAAGGTTGAAACTATTGGTCAATTGTTTCATAAACTCAGTCAAAAACTTGTTGAGACTTTACATTAGTCATTTTCTTCCAAAACTTTCTTTTGGTCTCCTCGTGTAGTTATCTTGAGAATATACTATTATGTTAACTACACTTGGTCTCTTTAGTCATATAGAATTAACTTGAGACCATAGATCTCATCTATTCGGCATACTATATAAATAGATATACCTTCATTCAAATCATTTTCTCTTGCGTAGATCTTCATTTATACAAGTACACAATTTTAATCTTGCCTTGTGTGTTGTGTCCTCATTTTTCTCCCACTCTATCTTTAGAATAAATACACTATATATTCAAAGATAGCATATGAGACACTATTCAATGATGTTGAAGTATAAGGAGAACTATCTCATGGATAGACTAATAGTAATTGATTTCATATGTGTACTTGGTGATTGACATACCTTTAAGAGAGTTCATAGACTCAAAATCGCTTCATAAATGATCATACACAAGCCTTAAGCATGTGGACATATAACGAAACCCGTCATTATAATTGTCTATTAGATCACCTTTAAGTGAATGATCTTATGTTTCAAAACGCAAGCATTTAAAGATGAATTTTAGAACATTAAAAGGATAAATGATAAAACGGGTGACTTGGGTTGCAAACCAAGTCACCTTCATCCAAAATACAACTCAAGATTCAAAATACTTTTCCATGTCGAACACGGAAACTTAAAGTTCTAGAATCCAAAACATAACTTAAAATAAGACAATGAAAAACAAAGCTCCATAAAAGCTATCCTTAGCTTCTCCATGGTTTCTTATGCTTGCTTTTCTTTTCCTTTGTCTTTGCTTGGTGGAGGCCCTATTTTCAATAAAAAGGGAGATACATTATCACAACTTTGCATCATAATACCATAGTTGAATTTAGAAACATAAAAGAAGGTTAGTCATTTACCTCTTTGGAGTGATCTTTCCAGCTTTGATATCACCAAGGTATTTGGAACAATTTCTTTTCCAATGTCCCATGCCATTACAATAATGGCACTTATCAAGAGGACCCTTCTTGACTTTGGAGGTGCTAGCTTCACAAGACTTAGCTTTGGTGAATGTGGGAGCTTGCTTTTTACCCTTTCTTCCACTCTTCTTGAACTTCCCCTTACTCTTTGTGCTTATGTTAAGCACATCCTTGAGAGGGTTCACATTTAACCCCATGTCCCTCTCGGCTTGCACAAGTAACTTGTGCAACTCCTCAAGAGACACGTCCTTGTCTTGCATGTTGAAATTCACCCGGAATTGCACATATGCCTTGACTTTGGACAAGGAGTGTAGAATCCTATCTACGATGAGTTCTTTGGGGATTTCAACCTTTTGAATTTTCAAGGTCTCGACAAGCTCCATAAGTTTGAGCACATGAGGGCTAACCTTTTGGCCCTCTTTGAAGTCGAGATCAAAGAATGCCGCGGCCGCCTCATTGGACGATCCGCGGAGTTTGTGAAAACATGGTCACAAGTTTGGAGTAAATCTCATTAGCATTGCCCATTTTAAAGGCTCTCCTTTGGAAGTCCGCCTCCATCGCAAATATCAAGACATTTTTCATTGCGGCGGACTCCTTTTGGTAAGCCTCATATGCTTCCCTAGTGGCGGCGGTCGACCTAGTGGAGGGTTCGGGTGGAGAGGCCTCGGTAAGGTAACGAAGCTTGTCGTCACCTTCGGCGGCTAATTTGAGTTGGGCATCCCAATCGGAGAAATTTGACCCATTCTTTTCAAGTTTACATCGATCCATAAAGGATCGGAGCCAAGATGAAGTAGCGAGAGGTGTAGCATTAGGAGTTGGTGTTGCCATTTCTTATGAAAAAGAAGTGGTCTACAAAACAAAATATAAGGAGTAAAACAATTGTCGTTTTAATAATACTCGTAAAAATGTATGATTTAAACAAGTTATATGCATTTTTCTAGTGACCTCTACCCAACTAGATAAATGATTCCAAGACCCAAATTCATATCGACTTAGGCACGGTGGGGCCGATACATCCTTTATCAATATAACTCGGTGGATTAACGTTTAATCGATTCTACTTTTAGAACTCTTGGTCGATAATATTACATTAACAATTATCTATAGCCCAAAACACATCGACAAGGGCACGGTGGGGCCGATACATCCCTTATCAAATACTTTTGTTGAGTTCAATCCAAATTTCGAATAAATGTGTCCATGATCCAAACCCACATTAACTTGGGCACGGTGGGGCCGATACATCCCTCATCAACATGAATTCGGTGGATTAACATTCATCACCCACTTCCCCTACGTAACAAGGTTTGTACCCCGGTGTGGCCGAGTGCACTCCCTCACGAAATAGGTTTTCATGGTTTCTACTATTTGGTAAGGCTATGTCTCAATTGATAGTTTTAGCGAGAGGTCATGTCAATTTATTATCTATCACGTTTTAAGTGAACTAAAGCGGTGAACTACGATAATTCTAATTGACACGGTCGATATACTCGATAAAAACACAATGCATGTTTAGTTATGGCGATTTAGCGATGCATGTGACATAAAATAAAATGCAAGCATAAAATAAATAAATCCTAGTATGGCCTTTCCTAAAATAGAAAAACTCTTTAACTATTACAAATTCGGAAACCAACTCCATTGGTCCCTTGAACTTCGGTTGTGGCACACATCTCGAGGTAACACCGTCTTTATGTATCGCCATTCTTGAAGAAATCCGTCTTTTGGAACTCCGGAATGAATAAAATTACATAATAAATTACATAATTTCCTATTATACATTTGTAACTAAAATAAAATAAATCTATTAAATTACAAAACGGTGATACGAGATCACAATAAAAATTACAACCGAATCGATATTCCCATACATTTCGGGAAATACCAATTAAATCTAAGGCCATACTAAGTAAAATTACATAATTCAAAAATTACATAAATTAAAATTATGACAATCATAAAGAAAATGCAGCATTATATTATGAATGAACATGCTCAATTTTATGCTAAATCGCCTTTAAATTAGCCAATATCGTATATTACTCGGTTTTTACGGATTTGCGTGATTTCAACATTTTATAATCACAAAAATACATAAACTCATATTTATGCATAAGTTAATTACCGTAACCTCTTAGGACTCAAAATTTAGTCTTCACTAATAATTTGACCATAATTAACCAATATTTTATAAAATTGTTCATAAATGGACCAAAATTACAAAAATAAGCTATTAAACTTCAAATAAATCACAAAATTTCAAATAAATTCAAAATTTGAAATTTAAACTCATGAACATTCTGGAAAATTTCCATGACACTCATAATGTTCAAAATCTTAGGTTAAAAAATTTCGAAATTTTTCCGGAAAAACAATGTTGCGGTTTATCGATTTTTAATAAAATAATCATAAAAACATGGAAAAATTATTTTCATTAACTTTTCAATTTTAGATCTGAAAAAATATAATAAAATGCAACATTAGACGTTTTTCCTAAGTCATAGATTATGTGTTATTAATTTTCACTAATAATGTCACTATTTATGCTATTTTTCTTCAAAAATTCATAAATCATGCAAAAAGACTTCTTTATAGCCAATTATTTTACACACATCTTGTAAAATTGCATGTGACAACATATTAATTTTCTATGACCAGATTCGAAATTTAACTCATATTAACCTATTTTTCACCTAAATCCGAATTTAATAATGAAAAAATTCATTTTTCGAGCATAACAAGTCCAAAAATTATGAAAATTTACAGGTTATCTCAAAATAATATATGTGACAACATATCCAAAAATCAACTTAAAATTCGAAGTATAGCTAATTTTAGACCAAAAATGACATTTCTACTCATAAAATTATATTTAAATGCCATAATTGTAAATTATGAACAATAAAAATCCGAAAAATTAACCAAAATATCCTAAAACATTTTAGGACCAGAAATATTAACATGCATGTAATAATTTCGTGATATATCATAATAATACAAATTTTACAAGTTTTATTTGATATTCTTATAACTCGGAAAAACTTTTAACCAATTTGCATGCAAACAACCGCGGCTCTTGATACCGATTGAAGGAAATGTAGATTCATATACATATTAACATACTCATATATGTCTAAATAAATTTGTCATAAAATTAAAACGGATTTTATGCATGCAAACAAATAATATAATAGAGGAGAAATCATGTCCTTACATTCAATATTTCGGTTATATTGGGCACAAGAGAGATCACCTTTCTCTCTTGTTCTTGAGCTTTTCCTTTATGGATGAACAAGATCTAAGTATAAGATCTCTCCCCAAGCTTTATACCCAAGGCTTCTCTTAATTTTAATTAATATTACAAGTACTAGTATAATATTAATCAAGTAGAAAATTGAACCAAAATATTTATAAAACACTTATATATTTCGGTTTTATGGAGGGAGAAATAGAGAGCTTTTTATCTCTCTAGAATACTAATTTTGGATGAATGAATTAAAAAATGAAAATAATACACTACACTTAGTATATTATTAGGTAAAATTATAGGAAAAACAATGATAGCATTTGCCTTCTCAAAACCGTGTAAGAGGAGGGGCTTTAGGAGAGCCAATGCATGGAGAAATTGTTCTTCACAAGGAACAATAGGCTTGCATGGCTAGGTTTGCTTTTAATCATTGTGTTTTCCACTAATTACAAACAACATATAATTAGCTTAAATCCTTCTAATTTTTCGGCCCACTCTATAATATGGATTCCATATTATTTTTGTCAATTGTCTATATGTTGCATGTCACATGTCACATATATTTGTTATGTATTTTTAACATATTAAAAATCAACGTATTAATAAAAATACGTCACATACAAAAATCGACTTAGTAATTTCATAATTACTTGTGCCAAAATATTTTACCATTTATAAATTTCAACTGATTGTATTTATAACAATTCATTCAATTTAATTGTTACATTAAACAATTATTTCATCCGAGTAATGATACAATTCAATTACTCAGACCGTATCTTATTTAATCACATTTCAATATTATACGTAAATTATACTTCCAAAATCGTCCGTCAATTTTCAAGTAATTTAATTAACTCGCAACGTTATACGATTAATTAAATAATCAATTAAGAGTGTTGCCCTTTAGGTATGACCTAGGGGTCAATCGATCACCACCGTCACACGACAAAGAATGTCAAACTCTAGTCAGCCAATCATTACCGATATATGTTGACCAGTTGACAGTAACAATATTACTTCCCAATTGTATTCATTTTAACGAGACTTAAACATGTGATCATCATGATCAACAGTCGTGATCGCATTATTGTCGGAGGACACATATTCCAACAAAGCCATGATGATGATGAATACAAAAGTTCAAGTGAAGAAGAAGAAGAGGATGATGAAGCCTCTGAGTCCATGGAGGGAGATGATGATGATGATGAAAAGAGTGAGAGTTGATTGTTGACAAAGCACGAAGGAGGACGACACAAATTCGGGGTTGATAGCTTATGCTAGCATTTCGACCTATTCCATTGTGAGTCTTCTACCCCTCCTTTTGCTTTGTTTTTCTCATGTTTACATAAATTCCTTAACTTGTATAACATTTAGTTTAGAGCATCTAGAGAGTCATTTTGGACTCTTTGATGGCTAAGAGTTTTGAGTCCTAGCACCATCAAAGAACTCACACCTCGGTAACATTGAGGTGACTATCTTTTTAGCTCCCACCATAAGGAATCCAAAATGACAAAGTAACCTTTCATGCATTGCATTTGCATGCTTGTGAATAAACTTCCCTATTTTTGCACTAGAGATAGTGTTTTATTCGGTTTGGGGAAGTTCATTCATAAGCAACCTGAGTTAATTTAAATTAGCTCTCTGAACAATAGAAAGCATGCATCATATAACATAGTTTAGTTTGCATCATATGTAAATACTTATTATATGTAAATATCTCATATATAGTATGCATTTAGTGTAGAATTCATGCATTTCATTTAGTTTCATGCATTTGCATAATTCCCTATCGTCTTGTCCATTGAGGACAATGTCCATACTAGTGTGAGGATGGATAATTCTAACATCTAACACTTATTTCAAAAAAAATAAAAATTTGAAAAATTTCAAAATTTCAAAAACATGTTCTTTCCTTTGTAGTATAGAATTGTATATATTGCATATATTTATTTGTTTGTTTATCACTCTTATCACATTGAGACGACTACGCCACATTCAAGGCATGAAGGATATAGAAGACCCCATGGTATGATCATTCCAAATCTCCTTCCTCCTTTTTGTATGTTAATGACAATGTGGCTATATTTCGAGTGATGCGGTACAAACCTATGTGTTGCTAAGAGTTTGCATTTAGTTTATATGGCATACTAATTGATAGAAGCATATGCATTAGATTTGTATATATGTTAGTTGCATCATGGCATGTAGTTTCATTTTAGAAAATTTTTGTGAAAATTCCTATTGGGGAAGGTTGACAAGTGTATATAAGGCCCTTGTAGATAATTTTTCTCCTGGAGACTTTGTTTACTAGAATACTATTAAGACACCCTAGGATGTGTCATACTAGTATCCTTTGACCCATGGTCTAAAGCCTAGTCAAGAGTGCCTTGTGGTTTGATGAACTCCTTGGCTACCGTTTATTCCAAGGTGACCCTTGAAGCCGTGCAACCGTCCTTACGCTTCTATCATCATATTTTGTCAACAAAATGGTAATGGGTACGAAAATGTCAAATTGAGTTCAAGCTATCAATGTCAAATATTTGCAATTGCATCAAATAAAATGAGGAGCAAAAATAGACTCATGTGCTTATAATAGAAGTACCCTTGCTACAAATGGGGTTACTTTAAAAAATGTTCAAAGAAATGCAAAAGTTGAAAGTGCCAAACCTCAAAAAAATGGCATGTTCTTAATCGTCAAATGCTATAAAAATGGGGAAAAATAAACCCAAAAGCAAACTAATATCATGAAACTCATGTACTTTGAAACCCTTTTATCCAATGATGATCCTATTATGTTGCTGGTGGAGAGGGGACGGCCCTTCTTCTTGTCTAGGCAAGAGGGGGAATTCCGCGATCCTACAGTGTTTTCTAACACCATAGGGACTTGGCTCTTAACAAAAGGATTTACCAATTGTGGAAAAAGGTAACCTAGTTTAACACAACTTGGAGGTGACTTGTTTGTATCCTCTTGGACTTAGTAACTAGGAGAACTAATATCTATGATGGAGTGTGTGCCCTTGAATTGCTTCTCTTATAGGTGATTTCCGCCACATAGATGAGGAAAGTGGCTATTCCTTTTGTAGATGCATCCTTTACTTGTTTTTATGCGCCTAAATGTTAGGATGCATGCTGACACGGCTGTCACAACCCTATCAAAAATAAAACCAACCGGTCTCTATAAAATGTAGTAGAGGCAGTCGGGTATCGTATCCACAGGGAGATTGAATTCTGTAAGCAAAACTAAGTCTGTCTAAGTAACCATTTCTTGGGGGGGGTTTGAATGTTGATTCTAAACTACGGAGATTAAGAGAGAAGGGATAAAAAGGAATAAGCAATAAATAAAGAGATTATCAGAGAGAAAGAAATAGCTAGGACAGTCGGTTCACCATGGTCCTCTAGGGATCAAATCTAAGGTCAAAGGTCACGCTGAACTCGGTTTGCAGGGTAATGAAAAGGTCCTTCCGGTCCGCTATTCACCCTAAAACATTACTAACTTAGATTCCTCCCTCACTAGGATATCCTATTGTTCATTGCAGGTCTTACCCCTTCCAATCTTCCGATCTAGGTTAAGGCGTAACAGATCAACTAGCTAAATGCGTCAACTCAAGTAGCTAAGTGCTATTAAATGCAGCAATTAACAATACAAACCTAATTCTAACCAAACTTAATCACTTAATCAAACCTTCCTAATTACCATGATTCCTCTTATGTCCTAGCATAGGAGGTATAGTTATGCATAATAGAAATTGAGGAAAACATAATAATAACCAAAACAGGTAAAATGAACATGATGGTAAATTTCTAAGCAAAACAAAAGAAAGAGCAATAGGGAGAGGATGAATAGAACAAGAATAGTAATTGCAATAATATTTAATCAAATTAAAGATCAGAAATACCGAATACAAAGGAGTTCCATGCAATGGAGATTTTAGGTCTAAAAAGTAAAGTGCCAAGAGAAGAGAAGAGAAGAGAGAGATTTCCGTCATTCCCCCTTCTCCTTATTTATTCTAAGATACAAAATAAAATATCCGAAAGATAAACTAAAAGATTGCGTAAAAGTCAAAACCACTCGATCGAGTAGAAATAAAGTAGTCGATCGAGCATAATAGGCGTCGAACATCTCGATCGAGAACAATAAGTACTCGATCGAGGAACACAGAAAACACAAATCTCGATCGAGTGAAACAAATGCTCGATCGAAGGTGTTCAACATCAAAGTTACTCGATCGACCGGTTTAAGCAACCAATCTTAGTCGATCGAGCATAACAGCATTGTATCATCGTGGATGAACTTAGAACATCTTCCGAAACCACTTCACGCATCCTTAGGCTATAATTTTCGGGCTCCGATTCTTCCATTTCCAAAATGCATGCAAATGGGATAGGTTCAGGCTTGATTATGCTCCTTTCCGGTTTATTCCTCCAATTAATACAAGACAGGCCAAAGTAGACTATTCAGGGGCATTTGTAGCTAGTTGCCATATAAATAACACAAAAATGCGTGTAAATATATGGTAAAAACCATATATAAAATGCACGCATCAAATCTACCCAAACCAAACCTTTACTTGTCCCCAAGCAAACTGTAAATGCAACTAAAGAAACTAGTGGAACGAGACCAACTTACCAGCTACAAATTGTCCACCCAAACCAATTTAATGCAACAGATTAACAAAGTAGCAATGGGTCAAATGCAAACGAGTTAAATCAATGTTTTAAACTACTGAACCGTCACCTTGCAAGACTCATATATATCGAACTCTTACGGGTCGCTCATCACACAAATTAAGCACAAGGCGAGTATAATTGTATGAGATAGAAAGAAGTAAAGACGCTCACCTAACTCGACCTATAAGAACATGCATGCAGCTAACATGAAACCGATTTCTACCGATCGTACATATGCATTCCAGCCAATCCGGACGAAGACGCATGCCGAGGACTTACATATAGTGTGAGGTGAGGTAATTGGGTAAGAAGGGGCAACATAAATTTGGATAAGTGGAGGTAAAGCCAAGCTAGTACAACCATAACCAAATAATCAACTCATTTTGCTTCACTACTCAGTACAAAACGTAAAACCGTGCCATTGTGGCAAAACATCACTCACACCATCAAAAGACTCCCCATGAAAAATAATGATAAGCATGGGGGTCATAATCAACAACTTTTTCACATGATTCTTTTTTTCTTCTTCATCATTCAGCTTGCTTTCATCATTTTTTATTTTTTTCACATCTTTTTCATTTCACTTTTCTTCTTTTTCATTCATGCTACCAACTTCAAATCTTTCAAAGCGAACCAATTTTGACATGGATAAAAGCATACCCACAAAAACCACCCAACTAGCTTGATAGGGCAGGCTAAATTTTGGATGTAGTTAGGGGGTCAAAAGGCAAATTTGACTAATTTGAAGTTAATGGATAGTAATGAAAGAAGGGTTGTAAGTTACCTCTCCACGTGTGTCACCACCGCAAACCGAATGCATACAGGTAATAAGAAAAGAGCGTCATGCTTGTGCAATTTGATGTTACATGTCTTATAAGGAGTACTACTCACATCCTAAATAAAACTGGTCATGAATGTCACCAGTTTATCAAGCTCTAACTCTTAGAATGTATATGTAGTTTGCCAATATTAGAGTCAAGTCTATTCGTTCAGGTAAGTTTAAACCAAAAACTCATAGATTATGAAAATTACCATGCCAACAAAAACGTTAAGAATGTGCAAGGCAAGGGTAAAAGACTCAATGTAGCACAAAAGTCATAATGTTCCAACTCAACCTAAATGCAAAAAGTAAACGTTGAAATTTTTTCATAGTTCGAAATTTTTTCAATTTTTATAAGATTTTTGTAATTTTTTGAAATTAAAATAAACAGTGCATGAGAAAATAAACGTGCAAACTGGAATGCAATAAAAACAGTATGCAGACACAGATATGGATGCATATCACCTCCCCAAACAAAACCGTACAATGCCCTCATTGTACCCAAAAATAGGGAAAGGAAATGCAAACTGAAAAGAAGAATGTAGCTTCTGAAAACTTACAAGATAACGCGAAGTAGGGACCTCCCCAAACCAGCCAGCAACAAGGGAGGTCATAAACAGCCCCATAACATCGCAGCACGCGAGTCAAAGCAATAGAACTCGATCGAAGGAGTAAAGCACTCGATCGAGAATAGTGGGACAACGGAAGCACTCGATCGAGGGAAAGAAACACTCGATCGAGAGGTTAGATATGGAGGGTGCTCGATCGAGGGATGAACGTGCTCGATCGAGTGACCTGGGCAGCAGAAGTGCTCGATCGAGAACAGAAAGTACTCGGTCGAGGGGTCCACGTGAGGTACCTGTAAAAACACAACAAACGACCTACAGGACTAGCAAAACAAGTTTATACGTTCCAGTTTATCGTTTGTAAAACTAACTACTAAGGTCTAAAACACACGCTACCGACTAAAATGTCTCAAAAATCCAAATACAACGAGTATTAAAAATCCGGGTTGCCTCCCGGTCAGTGCTGGTTTCAGATAAGTCCCGCACAACCCCTTTTTGTCTTCATCTCAATTACTCCAGTTGGTCACAATCAAAGCAACTCAAAGCTCTTAGCAATCGATCATAAATCTGCGTATGTACTACACAAAAGCATAAGTAGCACCAAAATACAAAAGGAGCATATAAGAGCAATCTGAAATACCGTCTCAACTTAACAAATTGCCGATGATAGGTTTGGCGAAACATTATTAAATTATTTGTCCAACCGGGAGAGGGTGAAGTATCAAAACATAAAGTAGAAGTCACATGAGGTGGTTTACTATCCGCCGTACCAATAATCATGAAGTTATCGTCAGTAATTACCTCAGATCGGTCGGGAGATCTATCACTCCTAATGTCAAAATCAGTGGCAAAAGGGTATATTACCTCTACCGTGCTAGGAGCATTCACTGACTCATCTACCTTTTCGTTCCCCTCCTTTATGGGTTCTGTCCCATATATTGCAGCTTCTAAAGCATCCAGTCTGGCTTTCCATTTGGGAGATTAACCATAACCATTGTCTTTCTTTATATCGTCATCCGAAACGGACCTAGATGACGTAGCATTGCTCTCTGTGGCCAGTGTATTCGATCGAGCAGGGATGGCACTCGATCGAATTTTTTCCTTGTGAATAATGGTCGATCTATCAAACATAGCTGATCGATCGAGTTGCTCCTTGTGGAAAGTGCTCGATCGACCATCCTTGTGTACTCGATCGAGTTTCTCTCGTGTGGCAGCACTTGAATCTTCAAAAGACGCATTAGTTTGCACAGTGAAATCAGCATCCGAATCATAATCGTCAACAATATCAATAGGCATTTCAGGTCCTTCACATAAGGGACTGCTTCTGGCACGAATAGTATGTACCACTTCAGACTGCCTAAAAGCCTGCTCGGCCGCCACTTGAGCTAACTGGTTCCCAAGACTCTTGATATTAGAATCAAAAGCCCGCCCACTTTCATGGAAATGAAGTTCAAGCGACTGTACCAGGGATTTAATCTCAACCAGTTCAGTATTGTTCGGGAGAGGAGCTCGTTGTTGAGCTTGATATGGTGGCACATAGGCTTGCTGCGGCGGAGGTAGGGTAAAGTTTGGGTATACCCCACTTGGATTGCTATAGAAAAAGTTACCTTGTCTATGTTGCTGAAAAGCATAGACTTGGTCTTTCTCCGCCATACAAACAATAGCACTGTGCCCCGCAACACCACATCTTTCGCAGTAAACCACCCGATGCGCCCTAGTATGGAGCATAGGTGGACTTCCCAAAGATCGTCTACTCTCAAGCTTGTCAAAACTTACCTTGATAGGTTCCAATTGCTCGGAGATGTCAGACATCTTGGTAGAAGATTCAAAGGTACTCAAGCCTTCCCTTTGATGGTCTTTCTCCAAGAATCTTGTCTAGGTAGGACCCATAGGATCTATCATAACACAACTAGAGGAAAAAAGATGAGAACTGCCTCAAGGAATAAATTACTTGAGGCTAAAGACAAACTGAATGTAAAGCAAACAAAATAACACCGTCTCTCCGGCAACGGCGCCAAAATTTGAGACGGCTGTCGCAACACTATCAAAAATAAAACCAACCGGTCTCTATAAAATGTAGTAGAGGCAGTCGGGTATCGTATCCACATGGAGATGGGAACTCTGTAAGCTAAACAAAGTCTGTCTAAGTAACCGTTTCTTGGGGGGTTTGAATGTTGATTCTAAACTACGGAGATTAAGAGAGAATGGATAAAAAGGAATAAGCAATAAATAAAGAGATTATCAGAGAGAAAGAAATAGCTAGGACAGTCGGTTCACCATGGTCTTCTAGGGATCAAATCTAAGGTCAAAGGTCAGCTTGAACTCGGTCTGCAGGGTAATGAAAAAGTCCTTCCGTTCCGCTATTCGCCCTAAAACATTACTAACTTATCTTCCGCCCTCATTAAGATATCCTATTGATCACTGCAGGTCTTACCCCTTCCAATCATCCGATCTAGGTTAAGGCGTTACAGATCAACTAGCTAAATGCGTCGACTCAAGAAGCTAATTGCTATTAAATGCAGCGATTAACAATATAACCCTAATTCTAACCAAACCTAATCACTTAATCAAACCTTCCTAATTACCATGACTCCCCTTATGTCCTAGCATATGAGGATTAGTTATGCATAATAGAAATTGAGGAAAACATAATAATAACCAAAACGGGTAAAATGAACATGATGGTAAATTTCTAAGCAAAACAAAAGAAAGAGCAATAGGGAGAGGATGAATATGAAGGAAATGTAGATCTATATACATACTAACATACTCATATATGTTTAAATTAATTTGTCATAAAATTAAATATGGATTTTATGCATGCAAACAAATGATAAAATAGAGGAGAAATCATGTTCTTACATTGGTGATTTCGGTTTTATGGGCACAAAAGAAATCTCCTTTTCTTTTGTTCTTGTGCTTTCCTATAATGGAAGAACCAAGATCCAAGTGTAGGATCTCTCCTTAGGATTTATACCCAAAACTTTCTCTTAATTTAATTAATATTACATGAACTAGTATAATATTAATCTAGTAGAAAAATGACCCAAAAATATTACAACACACTTAATATTTTCGGTTTTATGGAGGGAGAAGAAGAGAGCTTTTTATCTCTCTAGAAATCTTATTTTGGATGATTGAAGAAGTGAATGAATAATGCAATTACATTATTGTATATGAGGTAAAAATAAGAGAAAAACCAATTGTTTTTCCCTTCTTAAAAACCGGACAAAGGGGAGTGGGAGGGGAGCCAATGCATGGAAAAATTGTTCTTCACAATAAACAATAGGGTTGCATGGCTAGTGACTAGTGTAATCATCATGCCCTCCACTAATTATAATCAACATATAATTAGCTTAAAATTCCTCTAATTTTCGGCACACTTGATAATATGGATTCCATATTATTTTTGTCAATTGTCAATACGTCACATGTCATATGTGACATAAATTTGTTATGTATTTTTAACATATTAAAAATCAACGTATTAATAAAAATACGTCATATACAAAAATCGACTTAGTAATTTCATAATTACTTGTACCAAAATATTTTACCATTTATAAATCACAACAGATTGTATTTATAATAATTCATTCAATTTCATTTGTTTCTTTAAACAATAATTTCATCCGAGTAATGATACAATTCAATTACTCAGACCGTATCTCATTTAATCACATTTTAATGTGATACGTAAATTTTACTTCCAAAATCGTCCGTCAATTTTTCAAGTAATTTAATTAACCCGTAACATTATACGATTAATTAAATGATCAATTAAGAGTGTTGCCCTATAGGTATGACCTAGGGGGTCAACTGATCACCACCGTCACACGACAGTAATGTCAAACTCTAGTCGACCAATCATTACCGATATATGTTGACCATTGACATAACAATATTACTTCCCAATTGTATTCTTTATAATGAGATTTAAACATGTGATCATCATGATCAATAGTCGTGATCGCATTATTGTCGGAAGACACATATTCCAACAATCTCCCACTTGTCCTCGACAAGTGTGCGTCACCAATTCTCTTGTCCTATTACTATCTCCCACTCAATGCAAGGTGTCTTTCAGGTCGTACTTGCAAGTGATCATATCGAGAGTGGTTTCCTCGATCCGAGAATAACCGATTGACCGGACTTATCTATCATAGATACTTTCCGAGCGTGGCCACGCATTTTCCAATTCATTACTCCTCGAGTGGCCCCGAGATATTGTTATAACCCTGACTAGGGGTGGACAATTCCTATCGCACTCATTCCCTTCGACTAGCCACAGCCATCATAACCCAAAATATGCCCATTTGACCCCATTTACGAAGGTCGTAGTAACACAAATCAAAGTTAATCTGAAACTGTGCCATCTTAAGTGAATAGTCTTTAGTCAAAAGAATCGACTCATTTGAATACTATAGTAGCTCTCGCCACGACCAGGCTATATAAATTTGCCAGAACTCTATAAGCGGTCATAAGGCCCGACAAAATGTTCCTAACAGTCTGCCTATGTGATCGACTAGTCATCTCACATGACTCTATGGCACTTGAACTTGCCATCAATCGCATCACACTCTAGTCACTTCGAGACGTCACCTCATATAAGTAACTATGGGCAAATACAACGTTAATCCATGTTCACTTTAACGGGGTTCAATTGTCTCTACAACCCGTTTGGATATAACAATGTACAAGGTGAGTTAACAATAACTCAAACGACAAATGTCGACATCACACTCGGGTAGTCAATATCATATTACAACCTTGTGATGTATATCGTAAGTGTAAACACTCATTGATTGCAATAGAAGTTTAACTTGCCATGTGTCCATGTGTTCAAACTTCTTACACTTGCAATTTCCTTTACATTCATGTTCTCTCTCATAGCATGAATCTTACCAAGTACACATCAAGGTTCCCGACCTTGGTTTCGGTTCTTTAACTTGAAAGAACTTTCTTATCGATTATCACATAACGAACGAATTTGTGATGAATGATATAACTTGTACTGATCAAGTATTCCATCCACACACAATGCACTAGGTATATGTTTTGTAGAGTCTTGCAACAATTTGCCAAGACAATTGGCCTAGCACTTCTCATAAGTCTTAGCATAGTTAGGAAAGATTAGTATTGAGTAACTTCTTATTCAATTAAGTACCTTTCCAAAACTTCTTATTTCTCCTTCTAGCTTGAAAGGTTAAGGATTCTCATAAATCCTTACATGTGCTCGGATTTTCATTAATATGTGCAACCTCTTGACACATATAAGAGCATTCTGACAAACACCGAAATCGCTCATCGGATTCTACTCGAGAGTTCATGACGTTTCTATTATGGCTTACCAATGATCATCATGCTCTGATGCATATGATTCATAATTGGACATGTGCATGATTATTCTAATGGCGGAAACATTAGTAGCTAATAATCATGAGACCAACCGTTCTTAGGTTCAATGAACTACCATGACTGCTAATGGTAATCCCATTTTCATTCATATGAATAACCTATGTGTGTGTTGATACAATGAGTATATCTTAATACAAATCCAATATCTCTCAATGTAATTGGATTCATCATGGTCCATGTTCATCCAGAATTGAAAACTCAAATACTTCTTTGTGAAGAAGATATTAGCTCGTCATTCCTTAACGAGTAATGAGTTGTATACATTCAAGGATGATAGCTCCCACTAAATTTCATGTCTTCACATGATAATTTCTAAACTCCCACTTAATTCCAGATGTTTTGAAATTTATTACTTAATCGAAAACATTTCAAAATTGGAATGTATGTTGCTTTGCAAAGTCATTTAGATGAAGCCTTATATGTTCCTATCATATCCTTTCAAAATTCCTATTTTGAAGAGGTCTCATCTAAACCTTATGGAAAGAGATTTCAATCTCTAACTTGATCATGTCATAATGATTCGGTGAAATGTCATTTGTTTAAATAAAATAATAATATTTAATACACATCCTTCAAAATACCCTTTTAGAAGGAGGTTTAACCAATTCATATCATAATGAGGTTAAGTAATGACTTTTGTATGGTTTAACTTTTAGCAATTGAGGATATCAGTATATCAAATCTTGTAACCTCTAGTCATAAATGTCGCTTATTACTAGGATGTTACTTTAATTCATTTAGGCTCTTAAGTAAATCTCGGTTGAAACTATAGGTCACTATTTATCATAAAATAGTCTAAACTCTGTCAAAACTCTTATTAAGACTTTACATTAGTCATTTCTTCCAAAACTTACTTTTGGTGTCCTCACGTAGTAATCTTAAGAATATTTCTTTCGAGTACTTCACGTGGTCTCATTAGTCATATAGAACTTACTTGAGACCATAGATCTCATCTATTGGGTATACTATATAAATAGATATACCTTTATTCAAATCATTCTCTCTTGCGTAGATCTTCATTTACACAAGTACACAATTTTATCTTGCCTTGTGTGTTGTGTCCTCATTTTTCTCCCACTCTATCTTTAGAATAAATACACTATAGATTCAAAGATAGCATATGAGACACAAATAATGAATTTGAAGTATAAGGAGAACTACCTCATAGGTTGACTAATAATTTTAGATTTCATATGTGTACTTGGTGATTGACATTCCTTTAAGAGAGTTCATAGACTCAAATTCACTTTATAAATGATCATACACAAGCCTTAAGCATGTGGACATATAATGAAACCCGTCATTATATTTGTCTATTAGATCACTTTTAAGATATATGTTTCTAAGAACAAGCATTTTAAACACGAATTTTAGAACATAAGGATAAAATGATAAAACGGGTGACTTGGGTTGCAAACCAAGTCACCATTATCCAAAATACAACCCTTTATCCAAAATACCTTTCCATGTCAAAACACGGAAACTTACAGTTCTAAAATCCAAAACATAATTTAAAATAAGACAATGAAAAGCAAAGCTCCATTAAAGCTATCCCTAGCTTCTTTATGGATTCTCATGCTTGCTTTTCCTTTCCCTTGTCTTTGCTTGGTGGAGGCCCTATTTACAATAAAAAGGGAGATACATTATCACAACTTTGCATCATAATACCATAGTTGAATTAGAAACATAAAAGAAGGATAGTCATTTACCTACTGGAGTGATCTTTCCAGCTTTGATATCACCAAGGTATTTGGAACAATTTCTTTTCCAATGTCCCATACCATTACAATAATGGCATTTATCAAGAGGACCCTTCTTGATTTTCGAAGTGCTAGCTTCACAAGTCTTAGCTTTGGTGAATGTGGGAGCTTGTTTCTTGCCCTTTCTCCCATTCTTCTTGAATTTCCCCTTACTCTTAGTGCTTATGTTAAGCACATCCTTTGGTGGGTTCACATTTAACCCCATGTCCCTCTCGGCTTGCACAAGTAACTTATGCAATTCTTCGAGAGACACATCCTTGTCTTGCATGTTAAAATTCACCCGGAATTGCACATATGCCTTGACTTTGGACAAGGAGTGTAGAATCCTATCTACGATGAGTTCTTTGGGGATTTCAACCTTTTGAATTTTCAAGGTCTCGACAAGCTCCAATAGTTTGAGCACATGAGGGCTAACCTTTTGGCCCTCTTTGAAGTCGAGATCAAAGAATGCCGCGGCCGCCTCATATTGGACGATCCGCGGAGTTTGTGAAAACATGGTCACAAGTTTGGAGTAAATCTCATTAGCATTGCCCATTTTAAAGGCTCTCCTTTGGAGGTCCGCCTCCATCGCAAATATCAAGACATTTTTCATTGCGGCGGACTCCTTTTGGTAAGCCTCATATGCTTCCCTAGTGGCCGCGGTGGACCTAGTGGAGGGTTCGGGTGGAGAGGCCTCGGTAAGGTAACGAAGCTTGTCGTCACCTTCGGCGGCTAATTTGAGTTGGGCATCCCAATCGGAGAAATTTGACCCATTCTTTTCAAGTTTACATCGATCCATAAAGGATCGGAGCCATGACGAACTAGCGAGAGGTGTGGCGTTAGGAGTTGGTGTTGCCATTTGTTATGAAAAAGAAGTGGTCTACAAAACAAAATATAAGGAGTAAAACAAATGTCGTTTTAATAATAATACTCGTAAAAATGTATGATTTAAACAAGTTTTATGCATTTTTCTAGTGACCTCTACCCAACTAGATAAATGATTCCAAGACCCAAATTCATATCGACTTAGGCACGGTATGGCCGATGAAACCTTTATCAATATAACTCGGTGGATTAACGTTTTAATCGATTCTACTTTTAGAACTCTTGGTCGATAAAATTACTCTAATATTTATCTATAGCCCGGAACACATGCAACTACGGTCGCGAATACTTCCGTTGAGCTCAATCCAAATTTCGAATAAATGTGTCCATGATCCAAATCCACATCAACTTGGGCACGGTATGGCCGATGAAACCCTCATTAACATGAACTCGGTGGATTAACACTCATCACCCACTTCCCCTACGTAACAAGGTTTGTACCCCGGTAGGGCCGAGTGCACTCACTCGCGAAATAGGTTTTCATGGTTTCTACTATTTGGTAAGGCTATGTCTCAATTGATTGTTTTAGCGAGAGGTCATGTCAATTTATTATCTATCACGTTTTAAGTGAACTAAAGCGGTGAACTACGATAATTCTAATTGACACGGTCGATAAACTCGATAAAAAGATGCATGTTTTAGTTATGGCGATTTAGCGATGCATGTGACATAAAATAAAATGCAAGCATAAAGATAAATAAATCCTAGTATGGCCTTTCCTAAAATAGAAAAAACTATTTAACTATTACATATTCGGAAACCAACTCCATTGGTCCCTTGAACTTCGGTTGTGGCACGCATCTCGAGGTAACACCGTCTTTATGTATCGCCATTCTTGAAGAAATCCGTCTTTGGGAACTCCGGAATGAATAAAATTACATAATAAATTACATAATTTCCTATTATACATTAGTAACTAAAATAAAATAAATCTATTAAATTACAAAACGGTGATACGAGATCACAATAAAATTACAACCGAATCGATATTCCCATACATTTCGGGAAATACCAATTAAAATCTAAGGCCATACTAAGTAAAATTACATAATTCAAAATTACATAAATTAAAATTATGACAATCATAAGGAAAAATGCAGCATTATAATATGTATGAACATGCTCAATTTTATGCTAAATCGCCTTTAATTAGCCAATATCGTATATTACTCGGTTTTTACGGATTTGCGTGATTTCAACATTTTTATAATCACAAAAATACATAAACTCATATTTATGCATAAGTTAATTACCCTAACCTCTTAGGACTCAAAATTTAGTCTTCACTAATAATTTGACCATAATTAACCCATATATTATAAAATTGTTCATCAATGGACTAAAAATTACAAAAATAAGCTATAAACTTCAAATAAATCACAAAATTTCAAATAAATTTGAAATTTGAAATTTAAACTCATGAACATTCTGGAAAATACCATGACACTCATAATGTTCAAAATCTTAGGTTAAAAATTTCGAAATGTTTCCGGAAAAACAATGTTGCGGTTTATCGAATTTTAATAAAATAATCATAAAAACATGGAAAAATTATATTCATTAACTTTTCAATTTTAGATCTGAAAAAGATAATAAAAGGCAACATTAGACGTTTTTCCTAAGTCATAGATTATGTTTTATTAAATTTTCACTAATAATGTCACTATTTATGCTTTTTTTCTTCAAAAATCCATAAATCATGCAAAAAGACTTCTTTATAGCCAATTATTTTACACACATCTTGTAAAATTGCATGTGACAACATATAAAATTTCTATGACCAGATTCAAAATTTATCTCATATTAACCTATTTTTCACTTAAATCCGAATTAAATAATGAAAAATCCATTTTTCGAGCATAACAAGTCCACAAATTATGAAAATTTACAGGTTATCTCAAAATAATATATGTGACAACATATCCAAAAATCAATGGAAAATTCGAAGTATAGCTAATTTTAGACCGAAAATGACATTTTTACTCATAAAATCATATTTAAATGTCATTGTTGTATAATATGAACAATAAAAATCCGTAAAATTAACCAAAATATCCTAAAATATTTTAGGACCAGAAATATTAACATGCATGAATTAATTTCGTGATATATCATAATAACACAAATTTTACAAGTTTTATATGTTATTCTTATAACTCGGAAAAACTTTTAACCGATTTGCATGCAAACAACCATGGCTCTAGATACCGATTGAAGGAAATGTAGATCTATATACATACTAACATACTCATATATGTTTAAATTAATTTGTCATAAAATTAAATATGGATTTTATGCATGCAAACAAATGATAAAATAGAGGAGAAATCATGTTCTTACATTGGTGATTTCGGTTTTATGGGCACAAAAGAAATCTCCTTTTCTTTTGTTCTTGTGCTTTCCTATAATGGAAGAACCAAGATCCAAGTGTAGGATCTCTCCTTAAGATTTATACCCAAAGCTTTCTCTTAATTTAATTAATATTACATGAACTAGTATAATATTAATCTAGTAGAAAAATGACCCAAAAATATTACAACACACTTAATATTTTGGATGATTGAAGAAGTGAATGAATAATGCAATTACATTATTGTATATGAGGTAAAAATAAGAGAAAAACCAATTGTTTTTCCCTTCTTAAAAACCGGACAAAGGGGAGTGGGAGGGGAGCCAATGCATGGAAAAATTGTTCTTCACAATAAACAATAGGGTTGCATGGCTAGTGACTAGTGTAATCATCATGCCCTCCACTAATTATAATCAACATATAATTAGCTTAAAACTCCTCTAATTTTCGGCACACTTGATAATATGGATTCCATATTATTTTTGTCAATTGTCAATACGTCACATGTCATATGTGACATAAATTTGTTATGTATTTTTAACATATTAAAAATCAACGTATTAATAAAAATACGTCATATACAAAAATCGACTTAGTAATTTCATAATTACTTGTACCAAAATATTTTACCATTTATAAATCACAACAGATTGTATTTATAATAATTCATTCAATTTCATTTGTTTCTTTAAACAATAATTTCATCCGAGTAATGATACAATTCAATTACTCAGACCGTATCTCATTTAATCACATTTTAATGTGATACGTAAATTTTACTTCCAAAATCGTCCGTCAATTTTTCAAGTAATTTAATTAACCCGTAACATTATACGATTAATTAAATGATCAATTAAGAGTGTTGCCCTATAGGTATGACCTAGGGGGTCAACTGATCACCACCGTCACACGACGAATGTCAAACTCTAGTCGACCAATCATTACCGATATATGTTGACCAGTTGACAGTAACAATATTACTTCCCAATTGTATTCTTTATAATGAGATTTAAACATGTGATCATCATGATCAATAGTCGTGATCGCATTATTGTCGGAGGACACATATTCCAACAGAATAGAACAAGAATAATACTTGCAATAATAATTAATTAAATTAAAGATCAAAAATACCGAATACAAAGGAGTTCCAAGCAATGGAGATTTTAGGTCTAAAAAGGAAAGTGCCAAGAGAAGAGAAGAGAAGAGAGAGATTGCCGTCATTTCCCCTTCTCCTTATTTATTTTAAGATACAAAATAAAATAGGGTTATTTCATAACAATAATCCATCCTATTGGTGGTCTGCAATAATCACTCCATCCTATTAATAATCTCAATTTAATCCAACCTAAGCACCATACCTTCTAATAATGAACCAACTGATATTTTTTTAAGTTTATGTTGGAATATTTGATAGTTTTTGGACAGCTTAGCTAGTATATATGAAGTTTATGTGTAATATTTTCAAGTGATGAATTAAGAACTTGGTTTATTTGATACACATAAACATCACAAAATATCAACTGGTTCGTTATTAGAAGGTATGGTGTTTAGGTTTGATTTAATTGGGATTATTGATAGGATGGAGTGATTATTGCAGACTAGCAATAGGATGGATTATTGTTATGAAATAACCCAATAAAATATCCGAAAGATAAACTTAAAGATTGCGTAAAAGTCAAAACCACTCGATCGAGTAGAAATAAACTACTCGATTGAGCATAATAGGCGCCAAACATCTCGATCGAGAACAATAAGTACTCGATCGAGGAACACAGAAAACACCAATCTCGATCGAGTGAAACAAATGCTAGATCGAAGGTCTTCAACATCAAAGTTACTCGATCGACCAGTTTAAGGAACCAATCTTAGTCGATCGAGCATAACAGCATTGTATCATCATGGATGAACTCAGAACATCTTTCGAAACCACTTCACGCATCCTTAGGTGACAATTTCCGGGCTCCGATTCTTCCATTTCCAAAATGCATGCAAATGGGACACATTCAGGCTTGATCATGCTTCTTTCCGGTTCATTCCTGCAATTAATACAAGACAGGCCAAAGTAGACTATTCAGGGGAATTTGTAGCTAGTCGCCACATAAATAACACAGAAATGCGTGTAAATATAGGGTAAAAACCATATATAAAATGCACGCATCACATCGCGATTTTGGCAAGCCCCACCTTGCCTTGCAAGAAGGCATCCTACCTCATAGATGTCTTGTTGTGAGTTGAAGGGGCGGAGTTTGACACGCTAATTGTCTCACATCGGCTAGTAGTATTAATAGAGCTCATAGTTTTAGTCACCTCTTTACTCGGGACGAGCAAAGGTTCGGTTTGGGGATATTTGATGTGATTATTTTTTGCACACATTTAGTCCCCGAACTAGTCTCGTTCCTATGCTTTCTTGCATGCATTAGGGTCGTTTCTTATCTGTAGCTTCCTATTTTGCTTATTCTTTGAGGTTTTGTGTCCTTGGTAGGAGAGGAATGCTAGCCTTGCATATATGGAGCAAAACAGAGGTAAATGGATTGCATCTAATGACCAAGCAACAAAGAGGAGACCAATACTAAAGGCCTAAGTCAATAAAAAAAGTATTTGGGCAATGATAAAGGACCCCCAAGGCTCCTCAACGATCCCCATGGGTCATGAGGCAGCTAATTGAAGAAGAAGCTAAACTGACCTATGAGACGGGCTTCCCAAGCTCAGCCCGAGCGTCCTGAAGAGCAAGACGGGCGTCCCAAGACTCAGCCCGAGCGTCCCACAAGCAGGACGGGCGTATTCCTTTACAGGATGGACGTCCAACATGGGCAGGTCGACCGTCTCCTTGAAGGACTTGCAAGGCGTTAATCTTCATCTTAGGGACTTAATCGTCATTTAAGCCCTTAGTTACCCTAATACTTGTACTTAGTATAAATACCCCATTGTATTAGGAGATTAATTACCAGGTTATCATCACGTTTCATTAACAAGTTTTAATTAAGTCTTATTAATGTTAATCAAGTTTTATTACACAATTCAATCTTAATCACATCTTAATCTTTCCTTAATTATTCAAGTGTTCTTAGATTTAGTTGGATAATTTGAAGATTATTTGGGTTTATTGAAGAATTGACAACTCTTCATCATTCATCAAGTTTTCTTCTATTATTCTTTGCTTACTATTTGGATCATCCTAAGTTGGTACAATTCCTTTTATCCTTTGCTTAATTATTGTTTATTACTTTACTCCTTCATCATGTTTAGCCTTGTTAATATGATTGAGACCCTTCTTAGCATGTTTTCCATGATCATGAGTGAGTAGTCTCCTATCTAGGATTAATGGAGGATTATGGGAACTAATCATAGGGTAGATGTTTACTTAATAAGTTCATATGATTGCTTGCTTGTTGTAGTTTTAACTTATGAACATGTTATGCTTGATGAAATGATTGATTGACAACCTAGCATGAATCTGTTATCCATTCAACAAGACTTGTAAGACACAAACCAACTCAAGGCTTGTTAGACCATGCATATAGTTGAATATGGAGAATTAAGTTGACTTGTAGGGGTTGTAAATTCTTGATCGACTCGGCTGTGAGACCGAAAACTTCCTAGGAATTGTAAGATATAAACTAACTCGATTCCACTACAACAATAATTTGCTTGCATCTATGAAACTTGTTTATGTGATCTCACCATGATTCCCTTTTGAACCCATGATACCCTAGTGCTTTAATCAATTGTTTACAACCCCATTTGATTTGCTTTACTTTCATTTGTTTACATTTCCTTTGTTAATTAGTTTAGATTGCAAACCTCAAACTCAACCCAAATTATGATACCCTAAGACATAGCTCTCTACAACCGATAAATCAATACAATACCCGTTCCTTGGGATCCGACCTTTACTTACTTCTCTATAAGAGTAGTTTGTTGAGATTATAAATAGTGTTTTGATTCGTAAGCTTAGACGACAAAGTTTAAACTGAATCAACTCGATCGAGTATACTTCGATCTGATGACTTTTCGCGCAACTTTCCTAAATCGGTTTATGTTTAGTATAAATACCCAAATCGTACCCTATTATATTTTTACGTTTTATTTTACCTAGTTATGTCACTTTAGAATAAAATTTCTTAAAAACCCTTAGTTTAGATTTATTGATATTACTTTCGGATCTAGACTTTGTTCATCCTTGATTTACCACGGTATTTATTCAAATCTCTTTCAATTTAATTATTCATCTTTTATGTCTTTGGGTATGTTTGTTATTAATATTATTGTTGTTAATTATTCTAGTATGAAAGAGGATCTAGGTTATTAGAAAAAGGGTTGATTAATGGATTGATTGTTAAATTGCTCTTAATTGTTGTTCAATTGTTGTCTTACATCTAGTTAATTAATTACTGATCAGAATTGGTTAATTAGTCTTGCGAACTAGGATTTTGACCGACCGGGTTAAGACTAGTATAGGCCGCGACAATTGAATAGACTGACTTATTGATAGTGACCGCATGTCAAGTTTAAATCTAAAGGACATAATAAAATCGACCGATATTGTGGCCTTAAACAATATAATTGCTTAATCAATGAGTTAAATCTCACCCCTGGATGACTACCTAGTGAACCCGATCTCTAAACTTTTTAATATTATTGAATTCGTCTTATTTAGTTTATTGAAATTGGTTTATAGAATCAATCAAACAACCCTTCAAGAAACCGTTACTTTAAGACGGACTTAAATATCAACAAACTAGAACAACTACCTCGCCTCCCTGTGGATTCGACCCTTCTTACCGCTAGCTATTAGTTAGTAGTAATTTAGGTTTATTTTGATATAGGTGATACGACTTAGCCTTATCAACGTGACAACAGGTTACTCATCAAGTTAGCCTTTTAATAATATTTTATAGATTTTGTTACTCTCACTCGGCCACACATCTAAGTCAGAAGCTCCCATTTGGCCACACAACTAAGCTCATCAAAACACAACTCCATAAGAACTATCAACCACATTTCATATAGGAAAATGGGGGCATGTGACTAAACAAGTAGGGCTATATTAACTCTCCGACAAATTAACTTAACACTTTCACAATAACGATTTTCTGGACCATTCAAAAAACACCGGAGCATATATTGACCCTTTATGCTATAACATGCTACGTAGTTATATAGACAATATAATTGTCGGCCAGGCTTAACATGGTGTAGTTGAATTAAAAATTCCTTAGACACTAATGAAAATCCATCTCAACCTGACAACTTTCCTAAAATGACCCCTTGAACCAATGACTTTATAATTCACCAAAACCATGCTAAAGTAGCTACATCAAATCTCAATTTCATCTCACAGCTCTAAGTCAAAGGGTTTCGTACCAAAATAGTACACAAAAGTCCAAAAAGACTCACACAGCAACAGATTAGGGAATCATCTGTCATTCCCGCCGGCCAACAAAACATACATAGTTTGATACATGTGTCACAACATAGCTCCGACTACGGTAGACATATCACACTTCTATGTCGTACGAATCATAAGTCTAGATACTACTCAAGTATCTAAGTAACACAAGCCACTAGATTAATAATTTTCACACTACAACTTCAAAAATGTCATGCATATTAGACTTACTAAGGCGGCTGTATAACGAGTCAATATTATTTCTATACAACTCATGTACAAAGATAATACCCAACACTCACTAAATGTTAAGTGACTCCATCATCTCGCCGACTCAAGTGTCAAGGCAATTATCTATGTGACTAGGTGTACATCCCCATTTACCAAGGAGCCTTTAGCAAGACCTTCCCTACAAAATCGGAGGGTTACCATCTCAGTTTCCCCAGGTAGTGCATCAAAACTGCAATCAAGAAACATTTAATAAAGTTCTAAGTTTAGTGATTAATAGAAAATGGATTCTATTGTAATACCCAGTATTTTAAGTACATTTTAATAAGGATATTTTATAGGGCTTTATGAATTTTATACATTTTATAAGCATTTTATATTTTAAAAGATAAGTAAATTTATATTATGATAAATTGTAATAATAATAATAATAATAATAATAATAAGGAAAAGAATATAAAAAAAAAAAAAAGGGACGAATGACCGAGTAGATAGAGAGTATATACATGGTAGGTATGTTGGTCTTATATTTTATTAGTTTAATAATATGTGTGGGATGCTACCTAGAAACTTACTTGGATCTAGATGACTAGTATATATACCCACCTAACATATCACCTGGATATTTATTTCACAAAAACACAACTCACATAATATAGTAGATAAAAAGGAGATTTAAGACAATTTTTGAGAGACAACTTGAGATGGAATTGTAAGACGGATTCACCTCGCTCTAATTGTGGTGAGTAAATAAACCTAAAATCAATTGTTTACACACAGTGTTTGACCGCCGTTGACCACCCATGACACCTATGTGTAACACCCCCATATACCAAAATGCTTTACCAAGGACCACCTTAGCATATAAGAGAGTTACCATCTAGGTTGCCCGAGGCAACACGCATCATAGTAACAATAAAGAAACAAACTTGATTACAAGAAAGTGATAAAATTTACGAGTATAAAAAATAACTCCAAAAGAAACAAGTCATAAAGTGATCTAATGTCAGCTAAAACAACATGACGACTCGGTGATGACAACGCCCATCTAATTTGGCGCCGTTGCCGGAGAGGCAACTATTATTCTATTTGTTTTCTGTTTATTTTTATCTTTCGTCTCAGGGAGCATCATTTCCTTGAGACAGTTTTATATTTTTCTTGCTAGTTCTGTGTATGGCCAGTTCTAACAGGTCAAAGATTATACCTTTTGATCCCGAAACAGAGAGGACTTTTTAGTACAGACGGAATTTTCAGAGAGAAATTAGTCAGGTGCAAGACTTGAGTACACTTGACGCCTATCACGAGCTTTTTACATTTGCAGAAAATCAATCCTTAGAAGTGGACAAGCTAATTTCTGCCACAGATTCAATAAAGATGCCTACTCTAGCCAGTCATTCCGAGCCTACTTTGGCTTATCCCCAAGGGATTCAAGCTCCCTACCACGGAAAAGGGAACTTTTGAGATTCGTCCATCTTACATCAATTTGGTGGAGCGAAATTTGTTTGGAGGAGGAGCTAATGAGGATTCAGCCAAACATATGGAGAAGTTTAACACTTTTTTTGCTCTATTCCACTAACTGCTTGCGTAACGCAAGATCCGGTGAAGTAGGTTCTTTTCCCTTTTTCTTTGCAAGATCGTGTGGCCGAATGGCTGAGGGATCTGGATATGGAGGCTCATGGTGTTACTGATTGGAATACCTTAGCTCTTGCATTCTACAAGAGGTATTTCCCACCCCAGAAAACTAATGCACCACGGAGTCTGATCACAAGTTTTAAACAGGGTTCCACTAAAGACCTTAATGAGGCATGGGTCCGTTTTAAAATGTTGGTTCACTCTGTTCCTCACCATGGCGTTCAAATTTGGTTCCTTTGCAACCAATTCTATAATGGGTTATATGAAGATCATAGAGCTTTACTTGACTCCTCTACTAATGGGAGATTCCAAAACAACACTAATGATGATACTGCCTGGAAGTTGATAGATGAGATGGCTACTCACACTGCAGAGCATGGTAACCCAAGGGGTAGTACGAGAGGGAATGGTTCAGATAGTGCGATTGCAGCACAGTTGGAGGCCTTAACTGTCCAAAGAGCCGAATTGAAGACATCTCAGTCCTTGGAAAAGCAGAAAACGGTTCATGCCATGGTTCAACAGGAGGTGTCTTGTGAAAGATGTGGGATTCATGGTCATACTGCAACACGGTGTATGAGTAAAATTGAGCAGATTCATGCTTTTTAATCATTCAAGCAATGTACTCCCTATTCTAACTTCTTCCCTGAAAGGCGTCAGAATGCATTTAATCCAAGCCTGCAGTAGAATAAAGCATACATCATCCCTCAAAATCGTGGTAATCAACCACACGGTAATTATGTCAGACAAAACCAAGGAGGTTTTCAGCAGATGCAACCTCCTCCTCAAGCTCCAAATAATGATATGGCTGAGATGAAAGCTTTGTTGCAATAGAGTTTGCTAACACAACAAAAGCAAACGGCTCAAATTTCTGAACTTATACCTCATAACAAGATGTTAGACACTCAAGTTGCTCAATTGGCGGTTCAAAATCCTTCAAAACAGCCCGACAATCTTCCTCCTCAAGGAAAACAAGCACATGAACCAGTTAATGCTATTTCAGTGAGGAGAGGTACTACTTATCAAAGTTTGGCGTTTCCTATTGATGAAGATGAGGTCTCCTACAAGCATCCTAAGGGATTGGGTGGTTCGGTTCAAAACTCGTCGTCAAAAGCTACTAACCAAAACAATATTTATAACTTCACAAACTACTCTTAGTAAAGAGGTAAGTACAGGTCGGATCCCAAGGGATGGGTATTGATGTAGGATTTTCAATTGTAAGTAGCTATGTCTAAGGGTGTCACAAATTGGGTTGAGATGAGATGTGGTCTAAACTAATCAACAAGATGAATGTAGATTAATGAAAACAAAGCAAAGCAATTAAAGGGGTTTGTAAACAAATGATTAAGAGCACTAGGGTGTCATGGGTTCAAAGGGGATTCATGGGAGTAGATTATACAAACATGTTCTTAATTAGATGCAAGCACTTATTGTTGTGATGGGATCGAGTTAGTGTATGTCTTACAATCCCTAGGAAGATTTGGGTCCCGGAGCCGAGTCGTCTAGACTGTACAACACCTACAAGTCGACTTAATTCTTCCTATTCAAATCTATGCATGGTCTAATGAGGCTCGAGTTGGTTTATATCTTACAAGCCTCATTAAAAAGATAAGGGATGGTAAACAAATGTAAGGATTCATAGGCTCGCATTTCATCAAACATAACATGTGCATATGTTGAAACCACAACAAGCAAGCAAATTAATTATGAAAACATATTAGATTAAGCATAGATCAATCCCCATTTTTATTTCCCCTAATTCCCCATTAACCCTAGTTAAATAACTACTCACTCATGGTCAAGTTTAGCATGCTAATAAGGTTGTCAATCATACTAACAAAGAAAAACATGATGAATAAATGATGTGATTAACAATAATTAAACAAGGGTAAAAAGGAATTATACCTATGGAGATGATCCAAATAATAAAGCAAAGAATAATAGAAGTACTTGATGATTGATGGAAGGTTGTCAATCCTCCAAATAAACCCAAATAATCTTCTAATTACCCAAATAAAAGGAAGAACAATTGAGAAATTAAGGAAAGATTAAGACATGATTAATATTAAAATGTGTATTACAACTAAATTAAGACTAAATTAAGAGAGTATTAACATAGTATTAAATTGAGATTAAGGTAGCATAAAGGGATGATGATAATCTAGGTAGTACAATGGGGTATTTATACTAAAATTAAGTACAAGGATTAGGGTTACTAAGGGCTTAAATGACTATTAAGACCCTAAGAAAACTTGAGAAAATGCAACTACCGAGGGACATGCGCGGATCGTCTCTGCTAGTCCCACCAGGATCCGCTCGTCCTGTGATGAAGCACGGCTATCCTGTAAGAAATTTCCGCTCGGATCACAAGGGGGACGCTCGTCCTGAGGCTCTTCAATCCGCTCGTCTTGGGATCAAGCCGCTTGGATCCTGGCACTTTGGTACGCTCGGATCATGCTCTGGGACGCTCGGATCATTGCTCTGATCATCTCGTCCTGAGCTCGGGCTGCTCGGATCGTTGGACAGAGTTGTTCTCTTGTTCGGCTCCTTAACAATCCGCGAGGATTGTGTTGGAGATACAAGGATCTTTTCATCATTCCCCATTTCACTCTATTTATTTGCTTAGGCCTCTAGTGTTGGTCTTCTCTTTGATGCTTGGTCATTGGATGCGATCCATTTAGCTCCATTTCGCCTCATAAATGCAAGGTTAGCAATCCTCTCCTACCAAGGACACAAAACCTCAAAGAATATGCAAAATGGGAAACTAAAGATAATAAATGACCCAAATATGTGCTAGAAAGCATGGGAACGAGGTTAATTCGGGGACTAAATGTGCTCAAATATGAGTCACATCAAACATCCCCAAATCGAACCTTTGCTCGTCTCGAGTAAAGAGGTGACTAAAACTAGGACCTTTATTTAAACTAGCCTACTAATATAACCGATATGAGACAATTAGCGGGTCTCACTCCGCCCCTTCAACTCACAACAAGACAACCATGAGGTAATATGCCTTCTTGCAAGGCAAGGTGGGGCTTGCCAAAATGGCGATACATCCAATCATTAAGCACACAAAAGAAGATAATGGATGCATCTACAAAAAGAATAGCCACTTTCCTCATCTAAGTGGCGGAAATTATCTAGATAGGAAGCAATCTAAGGGTACACACTCCATTATAGATATGGTTTCTTAAAATTACTAAGCCTAGAAGGATACCAATAAATCACCTCCAAGTTGTGTCAAGCTAGGGTACCTTTGTCCTCAATTGCTAAATGCCTAGACAAGAAGAAGGGTCGTCCCCTCTCTACCATGCACAAAAGTGGGTTCAATGGAAAAAGGGATCAAAAGATTTTGAGTTTCATAATGGGAGTTTGCATTTGATTTTGTTATTCCCCCCAATTTCTTGTGGCATTTGGGATTTCTGAGAACAATTTCTTTTGCCATTTCCTTGATGTTTGGCAATTTTGATGCTTGACAATTTTCAACTTTTGCATTTTTGAACATTTTCAAAGTCGCCCTAATTTGTAACGAGGGTGCTTATATTTGAAGCATAGGAGTTCTTGTTTTTGTACTCCTCTTTTCTTTGATGCAATTTTGTGCAAACTTCTTGTTTTTCATTTTGGTACTTGAACTCAAGTTGATAATTTTTGTGCCCATTCCCTTTTTGTTGACAAAATGTGATAGAAGTGGAAGATGGTTGCATGGTTTCAAGGGTCACCTTGGAATAAACGGTAGCCAAGGAGTCATCACATCACAAGGTACTCTTGACTAGGCCTTAGTCCATGGGTCAAAGGATACAATCATGACACATCCTAGGGTGTTTTAGAGGTATTCTAATGAGCTAAGTCTCAAGAAGAAAAAGTATCTACAAGGGCCTTATATATACTTGTCAAGTTTCCCAAATAGATGTTTTCACAAAATTTTTCTAAAATGCAACTACATGCCATGATTCAACTAACATTTATAAAACCTAATGCATATGCTTCTATCAACTAGTATGCCATATAAACTACATGCAACTCTTAGAATCACATTGGTTTGTACCGCATCAATCAAAATAAAGCCACATAGTCATTAACATAGAGAGGAAAAAGGAAATTGGAAAGATCATACCATGCGGTCTTCATATTCCTCACACCTCGGATGTGGCGTAGTCGATCCAATGTGATAAGAGGACGAACAAACACAAGTATATACACAATATACAATTCTACACTACAAAGGAAAGGATATGTTTTTGGATTTTTAAATTTTTCAAATTTTTATGGTTTTGTTTTTGTGAAATGAAAGAACATGTTTTTGATTTTTTCAAAAATTTTTAATTTTTATCATTTTTGATTTTAAAAGTTAAGTTAGAATTTCCCATCCCCACACTAGTATGGGATTGTCCTCAATGGCCAAAACGATATGAAATTATGCAATGCAAGCCAAATGAATATGCATGATTTCTACACTAATATGCAAACTATATGACATATATAAAAGTGATGCATTCTAATCTATTCCATATGATGCATGATTTTATTGGTTGGAGAGCTAATTTAGATTAACTCCCATTCCTTGTGTTTGAACTTCCCCAAACCGATCAAGACATTATTTCTAGTGCAAAACTAGGGAAGTTCATGCACAAGGCAAAGATGTAATGCATGAAACTAATTGTCATTTTGGATTGTACAAGTGGGAACAAAATATGAGACACCTCAATGGAACCGAGGTAGGAGTCCTTTAAATGTTGCTAGGACTCAAGACAAGTACTAAAGATAAAAATTTAAAAAACAAGAGATATAAACAAAGCTAAAGGAGGTGTAGGAAACTCACAATGGAATATGATGAAGTTAAGTAATCAACCCCGCCTATGTGGCATCCTCCAAATAGCTTGTCAACCCTCAATTGTCGCTCATGGTGACATCCTCATCATTATCATCAATTTCTTCTTCATCATCCTCATCATCCACCTCCATTGACCGGGAGGCTTCACCACTCTCATCATCATCATTTGAACCTTGCTCTTCTTCTTCTTCTTCTTGGCAAGAATCACTACCTTCCCCATCTTCATAAACAACAACCTCCTTTCCATATGCCACCCGACTATCCATTTCGGCATCTTGAGAAGTATTAGGGAAGAATACCTCCCTATCCGCCCAACTAGGCAAAGGACATGAAGGATCAAGAAGTCCTTGCCTAGCTAAATGTAGAAGGGGTGGATATTGGGAATGGTAGGCATTCACCCGATCTTCATGAGCTTCTTTATGTATTTGTTGCATTAGTTGGGTCAAATAGTCGTTGCCTACCATGACGTTGGAGCCACTCGGTTTGAATTCTTGGTAGGCAAAAGGGTATGGTGGAGTCACAATGGTGGAGGAGGAGGGCTTTGCAATTGGTTCCCTATGTTGCTTAATTATCACTTCGGCTTCCTTGGAGACGGGAAATAGGTAATTTAGTCTACGGACAAAGACACGGCAAATCTTGCTAGGCAAGACAAAGGACTTAGCTTCTTTAATGAGCCACCCATATTTGTTGTCAAGATTGTCATTCTTTACCCAATGGAATTTGTTGATCATAGTGCTCATATCAAGGAGGTTGCTCCCTTTAAGTGGTTTGTATGTGTTATCTTTGTTGAAATTTAGGTTAAAGTTCTTAGCTAGCCTCGTTACAAAGCTGTCGTTTATAATGAAGACCACTTCATCTTTCCCATTATCAATCTCAAGCCACCGATCAAGTAATAGTCGAAGAATGTTTTAATTTTTGCTGAACTTTCCATTGATATTCATGTAGGACTCAAGGTAGACAAAATCAAGTTCGGTGAAGTGATTGGTGCCTTTTCTAGCAATCAAGGTATTTCCCACAAACTTGTGCCATACTCTTATGCACGGATGATGAACATATAGAGCATGACACTCCCGGAAAGAGTCAAACTTTCGACCGGTAATAGCTTTCCAAGGGGTGCGACATCATATTTCAAAGGCTTCTTCTCATACTGGTGATATTGTAAAAGACCAAACACATTACCAAACTCACTCAAAGTCATGCTTCTACTCTTGTTCTCAAGACGGAAATCAACAAAATGTCGAGTCTCTACCTTAGACACCTTTAAGGAGCTTATGAACTCCATGGTTAATGAAGGGTAGGTCAATTCTTTCATTTCAAAGAGGGCCAACAACCTCATGGACTCAAAAAATGTTCTAGTTCTTTCAATCGCACCCAATTTTTCCAAAGTGTCTTGACATATAAACTTGGTAGCCACAATAGTCTTTCTAGTAAGGGATAAAAATGCATTCCTATGAGCATCGTTTAAAAAAGTTACCTCCGGAAAATTTGGCAATTGTTCTATAACCGGAGTAGATGTGGTAGCTTCCTCAATAGGAGTTGCGATTTCTTGGATTTACACCCTTGGTTTTGTCACCACCAAAGCCTTAGATGCAAAAAGAACTTGTTATCTCTTTGATAAATTTGGAGTCTTGGGTGCCTTGTTTCCGCCTTTGGTGCTTGCCATTGTGTTCTCCTTCTCAAATTAGTATCAACAAACTAAGATTTTGGTTGAATGCTCCTTGTTTCCTCAAACTTCAATCAATTCCTTAATCAATTTTAGGATTTTCGAATCTGTACCCAAACCCTAGAAAATTGATTCAATTTGTTAGGAATTTGATGTTTAGATGGTCTTTTGTTGATAAAGGAGTGATTTAATCTTGTTTTGAGCAAGTTTTGTTTGAATGGTGGTGAATTTTGTTGAGAAATTTGTGTTTTTTGAATGAGCGGATTGAGGGTTTTGAGGGAGAAAAGGTATGTGTTTGTGTTTGTGGAAGATAGAAATGAATTGGGAAGAAGGAGTCATCCCGTGTTTTTGTTAAATATCAGCTCGGGACGCTCGGATTCAACACGGGACGCTCGGATCGTCTTACAGAACATCCTGAATTTGCAAACCCGTGCCAGGACCCGCAGATCAGACTCAGCACGAGCGGATTCCTTTTGGGGACGCTCGGATTCTCCTGGGGACGTGCAGATTTCCTTACAGGATAATTTTATAATTTTGAAGCATGCCAGGATGCGCGGACTGATGCCAAGACAAGCGGCTCGAAGTTAGGGACGAGCGTCCTGAGGGTGATCTGCTCAGATTTTCTTTCAGCACATTTTCTTCAATTCAAACATTCCTAGAACCCGCGTCCTAAGGCCAGGACGCTCGGATCCTTCTCTGGGATGCCCGGATCCTCTTCAGCTCGCTCGGATTCCCTTCAGCTCCCACGTCATTCTTCCTTCTTCTCCTTTGTTAAATGTTGTGGGTGCACTATAAAGGCCCGGTTAGCCTAGGCACTTTCTATCCCCACACTCGATCAAACACTACACATTAAAACATGTTAAATAATAGGCAGACATGGTAGAATTTGTAGTTCAAATAATAACAAAGCAGACAGATAGTCAGGCAAGATGGCAGTTAGCAGAAAAACATAGCATGTTAAGGTCATATGATTTTATTCAGGGGTCATTCATATAAAACTTTAACCTGGCAAGAGACAAAGTAAATGGTCTTACCTGATTTAGATCATAGGATATTAGGTTTATTCATGGAATAGTTTAAGGTGGGAAATGTTCCAAGATCTGGGGATCATTTCTCCGTCCAGGGTTTGTAGCCTGTAGGCTCCCTGTCCTACTATTGAATCAATCAGGTAAGGTCCTTCCCATGCGGGAGCTAGCTTGCCAGCATTTTTTTCCTTAGTATTTGGGAAAACTTTCCGCAGGACCAGGTCTCCTTCTTTGAATACCCTGGCATTTACATTTTTGGTGTACCTTCTGGCTACTGTTTGCTGGTAGGAAGCTATTCTGATCTTGGCTGCATCTCTTAATTCTTCAGCCAGGGTCAGGCTATCTTGCAGTAGTGGCCTGTTTTCTTCTATAGTGGTCAGGCTACTTCTGGTGGTTGGTACATGGATTTCTGCTGAGATCACTGCTTCACAACCATAGACCAGGGAGTAAGGGGTCTGGCCTGTGGATGTCTTGGATGTGGTCCTGTCATCCCAGAGGACTAAAGGAAGTTCTTCAGCCCATCTGCCTTTTCTTCTCTTTAGCTTTTTCTCCAGACAGCTGATTACTACGTTGTTGCTGGATTCTGCCTGGCCATTGGCTTTTGGGTAGCCTGGTGTGGAGGTTACCAGGTTGATGTTCCATTGTGCACAAAAGCCATTGTCCTCTTTCCCACGAACTGAGTACCATTGTCATAAACTATTTCTGAGGGGATGCCATACCTACATATGATATTGCGTTTGATGAATGATATGACATCCTTCTCTTTGACTTGCCTATATGAGTCTGCCTCTATCCATTTTGAAAAGTAGTCGGTCATGGCTAGCATAAAAACTTTTTGTCCAGGAGCTTGGGGTAATTTGCCTACAATGTCCATTCCCCACTTCATAAATGGCCAGGGAGCTGAGATGGAGTGTAGTAGCTCTGATGGTTGATGGATAAATGGAGAATGGAGTTGGCAGGCTTCACACTTGGAGCTGTAAGCTATGCAATCAGCTCTAAGGGTTGGCCAAAAGTAGCCTGTCCTTAGAACTTTGCTTGCCAGGCTTCTGCCGCCTTTGTGATTTCCATAATATCCATCATGTATGTCCTCAATAACTTTTTTAGCTTCATGAGGTTCCAGGCATCGCAGATAAGGTCCAGCCTGAGACTTTTTGAACAATGTGTTATTTATAATAGTATAGGTGGAAGCTTTAATTTTAAGGGCCCTTGCTTCATGCCTGTCTTTAGGTAGTGTCCCCTGTAAGAACCAATCATAGTATGGTTTGGTCCAAGAGTTTGTGTTCTTATTGATGGGACAAGTTTGGTCAGACTTTTCAATGGTTGGTTCTAACAGGTGAACAATAGGTATTTTATCAAATACAGCCGGGCTGAAATTTGATCCCAGGCTGGCTAGGGCATCAGCCTGAGTTTTTAGGTCTCTTGGTATTTGATCAATGTCAAATGAACTAAACTTTTTTTGCAAAGGTTTTTGACGTAGTCTAAAGAAAGAATCATTTTGGAATCCTTTGCAGCATATGTTCCTTTGAAATGATTGGAAATTAAAAGGGAGTCAGTTTTTAACTTGAGATTTTTTACACCAAGATCTATACATACCTTGAGTCCAGCTATCAGGGCTTCATATTCAGCTTCATTTTTTGTTGCTTTGAACTCACAACTAACAGCTTGAGCAATTAGATCTCCCTGTGGTGATTTTAGTACTAATCCTAGGCTAGTTCCTCTCATGTTTGTTGCTCCATCTACGTGTAGGGTCCATTCCTGGCCTAGTTTTTAGGTGTCTAGATGGTTGACCTCTTTTATAAGGTCTGGTTCTAAGCTTAGACTAAATTCAGCCACGAAGTCTGCTAAGGCCTGAGATTTAATGGCTGTCCTAGGTTCAAAGGTTATGTCATAATTACTTAGTTGTACTGACCATTTTACCATTCTGCCTGAAAGTTCAGGTTTTCTCAGGACAGATTTGATAGGCAGGTTGGTCCTGATAATTATTGGGCAACTCCCAAAGTAAGGTCTAAGTTTCGTACAAGATATAATTAATGCAAGCACATATTTTTCAAGTAATCCATACCTTGTTTCTGCATCCAGTAGACTTTTACGTACATAGTAAACATGGTGTTGTTAGCCTTCAATCTCCTTGGTCAGGACTCAACTTACTGCTGTTTGAGTGACTGATAAGTAAACCGTCAGGAGTTCTCCTTTGTTAGGTTTGGCCAGCAGTGGAGGTGTAGCCAGGTAGGTTTTCAAATCTTGGAAGGCTGTTTCGTGTTCAGGCATCCATTTGAATGATTTGTTCTTCCTGAGGAGGTCATAGAAGGATCTACATCTTTCAAATGACCTGAATATGAATCTATTCAGGGCTGCAACTCTTCCTGTTAATCTTTTGATATCTTTAACTGATTTGGGAGATTCTAATTCCAAGATGTCTTTTATCTGTTCTGGGCTGGCTTCAATCCCTCTTTTTGTCACCATGTACCCAAGGAATTTGCCTGAAGAGACTCCAAAGTGGCATTTGGAAGGGTTGGGCTTCATATTGAATTCTTACAGGATCTTGAAGGCTACTTCTAAATCCTTTACATGTTCTTCAGCCTTATTTGATTTAACCACCTTGTCATCAATGTAGACCTCCATTGTGTCACCTATTTGATCTTTGAACATCATGTTGACCAAGCGTTGGTAGGTTGCCCCTGCAATCTTCAGGCCAAAGGGCATTGCTGTGTAACAATATATGCCCCTTTCCATGATAAATGCAGTGTTTTCCTGGTCAGCTGGGTGCATCTTGATCTGGTTGAATCCATTTGAAGCATCCATAAACGTTAATAGCTCATGCCCTCCTGTAGCATCTACCATGGCATCAATATGAAGAAGTGGGAATGGATCCTTTGGACAGGCTTTGTTTAGGTCTGTGTAGTCTACACAAACTCTCCATTTGCCATTCTTCTTTTTACCACAACCACATTGGCTAGCCATTCAGGGTACATTACTTCCCTGATCATTCCCATGTCTAGGAGTTTGTCCACCTCGTCATTGATGATAGAGTTGCATTCAGGGGCAAACTTTCTCCTTTTCTGTTGCACAAGCTTAAATGATGTGTCAATATTAAGTGTGTGTAATAATATTGGCATCTATACCAGTCATATCAAAGTGGGACCAGGCAAAAGATGAAGATTTGCTCTTAAAAAAACTTACTAGTTCTGGTCTGATATTGTCAGGGACATCAGATCCTATTAGTACATGCCTGTCAGGATACACAGGGTCTAAAATTACCTGATCTGTTTCCATTTGAGTTTCTACCACATAAGTGCTCCTGACAGGGTACTTTAATTGCTAGGCGAGAGACTTACCTGTCGTGGAAGGTTTTAATGATTCAGTATAACATTCTTGGCAGACTTTTGTTCACCTTTGATGGTTGCTATTCCGCACTCTGTTGGTATTTTGACGCACTGGTGATAGGTTGAAGGAATAGCTCGGACATTGTGGATCCAAGGTCTGCCTAGAATGGCATTGTAGGATGACATGCAATCCAAGACTCCAAATCTGTCATAAGATGAGACTCCTTCAACGTATGTTGGTAGGTAGATTTCTCCCAGAGTGTTCTTAGTTTCGCCACTGAATCCTACCAGGACATTCGACTTCTTTATGATTTGGCTCTCATCAATCTTCATTGCTTTTAGGACGTCAAGCATAATTAGGTTGACTGAGCTGCCGCCATCTACTAAAATTCTCCGGACACGTGCAGTTCCTATTTGCCGCCATCTACTTCACAATGATAACTTCCAAAAAATGGTGATTAGGTATAGTTGATGAAAATCAGTTATGTGTATAATGGTATCATATTTATATATTTCAAATCTAAGAATATTCATTGTATTTTGCAGCAAAAATGAAACCGGGGAAAACCTTTGTGAAGGACCTGAATGAAAAGATTGGCCCCCATTCTATTCGGCTTAAGGTAATTGACAAGGGAAATACGCAGACCTCACCCAGAAACAAGTAGATTAATTACCAGAGGATCGTCTTTCAAGCTGAAGAGGTATTTTCATTTCTCTGGGTTTTTAAGTAGTGATGTAATGGCCATTTATAAGTCCTATATATGAGTGATTAGCATCAAGTAAATACTTTCCTCGCCTTGGTTACTTCGGACATCTCGAAAATATGGTAAACACAACGTCTGTTTATAGAGGTACAAATTTACTGCCTGTATTTGTAAACTATTGTCTAAGGCGCTGCAGCTAACCGCAGCATAGATAAACAACCATATATTTTGTGGCGAGTCCTAGAGGTGTACTAATGTTATTAAATGAGCAATATATAGACACTTAAATGTTTGATTGGTTAATATTTTCTCAAAAAATGCCTGTTAAGGTATACTATTGAAAAAGGTGTACTAATATTGTTAAATGAGCAATATACTATTGAAAGAGATATTGAAAGAAAATTATCAGTGTAAAACATGGAAATTCTATTCGGTTGAATGTCGAATTTGTTCATGTACATAGGTAACCATATAAAGGACATATGTATTTAAAAATTATATTAGGTTTCAACCTGTTTCTAACCTATTTAATATAGGGTGGTAAAATCAAAACGACCTTGTACAATGACGACATAGCCGCGTTTGAAAATATCATATAAAATAAAGGAGAGTACGAGATTTCCAATGCAAAAATAAAGGTCATGCCTGAGAAATATCGAGGGGGTGCTGATGACAACCCATATCAGCTGAGTTTCCGCGCAGACACCATTATTAGACCTGTTGAAGGGTCGAATCCTCAAACGGGCCCCAACTACATAGCCATTGCTGCAATCCCACGAGTAGTGACACCTGATGACAGATACGGTAATCAGTTATGCTAAACTCTGAAGGGGTCTTATTGCTTTGTAAAAATCTCAAAATTGTTAAGGGGAGTCACGGCATGGTATGATAATTAACTCTATTTAAATTGAATGTAGATGTTGCTGGCATACTTATATTTGTGGAGCCACTACGCGAGATAGAGCGACATGATGGACAGGGTTTAGATGTACGTGAATTGGTGGTCATTGATCAGAGGAAAATAAACTACGTTTAAGTTTTTCTACACTTTTAGATGACCCTTTGGAGGAACTGACGCTGCTCCAAAAAACATTTGCTTTGCTGCTGCAGCACGTCACAACCACTTATAATCACGACCTGGGCAGAACTGGCAACGAGAGACGGAGAAAAGCTAAACGTAATTGCGGGGTCATTCCCAATCATCAGTTTAACATCTATGAAACCATCATACCACAAAGGTAATCAGACCGGTAATCAATGCCTTGAACATCAATTGCCCAACATTAACAGACGACAATAAATATGCCCTTTAAAATGCAATCGCTGGGTTCTCGCTGTCTACGACCTACTCAATATATAGAAAGCTGGAACCAGATGGAGATGCAATAGATAGAATAAGGGCTTGGTAAGGCTGTAATTTAAATATTCACTACTATTTCAAATAATTCTTGACGTGCTTAATCAAGTATGTGATTCCAAATGTATTCAGGTATGAAACAAATAAACAGACGATATCTGTTAAGCACTCACAAGCTGTAGCTGCCCGTACTCCAGGAACAGCCACATTGAAAACCACAATAAAGAACCTGCGTTTGAAAAAGGTACATGGAGCATATGTTTCAAGTTACTGTAACGCGTATATGGGTCCTCTTTTCATTATCATGACATGAAAACATTAAATTGGCAGTTTCAGCACAACCATGCCTGGACTAACTATGCAGATAGCAAACTAATTTTATAAAATGAGTAAACGTTCTTTGTTCTAACAACTATAGCCCATTAGGCGAGAGTAAGTACAGCTTTTCTAACGTAATAGTAAATAAGCAGGCGACTGATGTTTTACAAGAAGAGCAACACTGGCTTCATGTTTCAATCCCTGAATTTAACCGAAAAGATATCAGGTTCTATCTCTGGTGTAGCCAACGCGGGACAAGCAGCAACAAAGACAGTGGTGATGTCTACAACTGTGGCGTGTGTAAGCGCCAAAGTGTTACTTCTGTTCCCAGGTAATGATTTCATAAAATTTTTATTATAAGCATATATAGTCACATTTAACGAGTAATCGTTTCATATAAATCTATTCATTTGCCTAGGATGAACATCGGTTTTGAGGCTATTGACGACACATGATCTTTTAGGTTCACCTCATTCACCAATGATTCGGAAAAATTATTAGCAACAAAGACCGACGAACTCTACAAAATGGAACCAGAGGTGGGTAAACTAAATAAATAGTAAAGGTTTTTTTAATGCAGCTATAGATAGTCATCTCTAGAGGACGGCAAAATCTATGCGTATTAGTGGCGAACGTTTCATTATTAGATGCAAAAACCTAATGTCTTCCTGTTGTTGACCCCAGATTGTCTGCAATAATAATGTATACAAACTAATATATATGAGCAAATTAACAGGCAAAGCGAGCATACCTACAACAAGCTGAAACTAGGATTAGAAAAGCGTCAATATACAGTCAGGTTGGACCAGAAAAGTCCTTATCAACTAATGGAGCACTGAAATGGGTGCTGAAGCAGATTTCACTTGAATAGGCCACGGACGCAGGGGTGTGGCTGCTGCTCATATTGCAGTTACAGTTGCGAGCCAAGTTAAATGGCTTAGATTTGGTTATTTTGGTGGCGACAAAACCTTTTGTGATTTAAATAAGGGGTGCCTCACATAAGCATCAACAATTTGGGTGTGTCGCCGTAACAGCAACTCATCTGTTGTAGGATTTATGCCTGCTTTTTAACATCTGTACTACTGATAATCTTAGACCCTAAATGGTCACCGCTAGCCTTTTGCACTGTTTTTATTAGTAAGATCTGGATATTATCAAATAGCGGGTGGTCTTTGTAACTGTGCCGTTTAAACTTCAAGCACACCTCTTGCGTACGCCTGTGTTGAGCATTTACATTGTATCACTCTATGTTTCTCATGTTTTAGGATAGCATGATTTACCAATTTTGAGCACATCAAGCATCTAACTAAACCACCTAAAATTGGACATTGAGTGATGCATAAAAGTATAGCTAAGACTGATTCGAGGATTATACGAGTCCTTAAAATTAGTAAAGGGAACAATCAATGTTCAAATATCGTCTAGACATTCGGAAATGAATTAATCAGGTTCCATAACCTTGGTTCAATTTGCAGTACCCACTGTTTTGTATGGATTTTGCGCAAAGCGAAATCAGGTCAGGGTAGGTCTAGGCAGGGTTAACTAGCTCGAATTAATCTATGAATACGCAGGACAAGGTACGATATTAGAAAAGTAAAATAAGATAAATAAACAATAATAAGACAAGGAATTTGTACGTGGAAAACCCTTAAATGGGAAAAAACCACGGGCACCAAGCCAGAAGAGGATTTCACTATAATATCGAGTATTTAGCACAAATGACTATAATATAGCTTGAATATCGTATGGGAGTATTGCTAGAATATTGTGTGTTGCAAATGATTTCTAATTGTTCCTTATATAGTCCATGCAGAACGGCTGCCGAATCTCTTTCATCAATGCTGAATATTCCGCCTTAATTGCTCGGTTTAATGCGCATTATTGCTCCCTTAATTGCCGTCTTTTATTACAAAATCTTCTCCATTAATGCTCTAATTATCATCCGAATATTATCAATAATATAGTCATCTGGTCAAATGTCGTCCTGATATTTTGACTGTTGTCCTCTCCATGGCTGGTGCCTGTCTTCTTGTATCCTGGTAGCTTAACGTCCTGATACCCTGATGGTCAGGCCTGGGTAGAATATCATCCTGAAGTATCTGCGAATTTCCAGGCCTAATAATTGCTCCTTATCTCCTTATTTTCGTTGGGTCAGGCCAGAAATAAGGAGATACTTCTAACTTTGGAAAACTGTTTCCAACGTCTAGATTATGACTGATTGGATCCTGTAACGGCTAATTGGCGGTTTGTGACGCGTGTTGCAATTACTGCAATTTCTTCAATACTTACTCTACAAGTTGCGGTTGAAAACCCTAGATTTACCGAGTATAAATACCCTTTACTTCATTGAATTAAACTCCACGAAAATACGATTTATTCTCTTCTAATAATCTCCATCTCCAAGTTCTTTTAATTTCCAGATTTTTTCAATCTTCAACACATCTTCAACAAACCTTCAAAAAATGGTTGCAAAAAAGAAATCTTCCAGGGGAGTGATGTCTCCTGGAACTCCATTCGTTCCAAATCCTGAAGAAACCACTTCTGAAAATCTACCAGTGTCTTCTGCTGCTCAACGTCCTTTGGTTGAAAAACCAATTGATCCCCCTTTTGAGATGATTTCAATTTTTCACAGAGAATTCGAATTTAAACCCACAAAAGCTCTAAAAGATGATCAGTCTCTTCCAAACCGTCTGAAACCTGAATTCGAAAAAGTTCTGAAGGATAAGGGAATCATTCCTGCTGATTCCGAAGTCTGGATCCCTGAAAATTCCCCTGTCAGGGCTGACTGGGCATGTCCCGGTTTGTTCTGTATCCATGACTGGGCCTTTAGGGCTGGTGCAAGCTTCCTTTCTCTCCACTTATGGTGGATGTCATTAAAGAAATCGGTGTGCCTTCCTACCAACTGATGCCTATGGTGTGGAAGGTAGTCTGCTCCGTTGAATATCTCTGCAAAAAACACAATATTTCCTTCTCCTTGGAGGACTTGATGGCTTGTTATGCTGTCAAAACCAACAGTCCTGGCCGTATTAGTTTCAATGTCAGGCCTTCTACTACTCCTCTTCTCAGAAATCTGGATAGCGGACATGACAAGAATTGGGCTGCTAGGTACATGTTCATAAGGACCAATTCTGTGGGTCCTGATCTGGCGTACTTGAACTATGATGCCTGTGTTGGTGGTGAGTACCCTGACTTTTCCTTTTATCCTGTATGTTTATTTGTGAGTTTTAAAGAAAATAAATAAATTAAAACGAGCCATACCTCCCTTGCTTGCAGTTGATGATTGGATTTCTGTAATTGAGTACCCTACTGCAAATATCTCTGCTTTTCTTGCAATTTCTCAAATGGAGAGGACTTGGCCTCTCTGTTGTGGAGTTGGTCATCTTCCTCGTTGCTTGAAGACTGAGGGTGCTGCTAGAGTGCCCAAGCCTTCAAAAGTTGTCAGTGCTTCTACTTCAGGCAGTAAGTTTATTTTGTTCTCTTTTTGGTTTCGCTTTTCTTCCTATTTTCGCCTTTTCATGACAGCCTGTCTTTATTGCTAATATAGTGTCTCGTGTTATAGCCACTAGATCATCCACTCGCCTTGCCAGATTTGGTATGGCTGACCTTTGTGCCAGGCTGGCCAAGGTCAAAGAGGAGAGTTCCCAGGGAGGTGGTGATACTAGGCCTGTCATTGATTTAACTGAGTTGCCTGCTACTCCCAAGGTTTCTCCTGCTCCTGTTGCCCCTGCTGAAACAAGTTCAACAGCCTAGAAGAGGAAAGTGGAGGAAATTGATCCGTCTGCTGGTCGGACTAAATCTTTTCGGTAACTTGTCGTTAGGAGCACCTAGACCAAAACACAATTTATAACTTCACAAACAACTCTACAATTAGTAAAGAGGCAAGTAAAGGTCGGATCCCAAGGGACGGGAATTGAAATGAGATTTCTATTGCAACTAGTGGTGTCTTAGGGGTGTCACAATTTGGGTTGATGTAGAAGGTCACTAAACTAAATAGCAATGAAAGTAAACAAGCAAGATGAATTAAAAGGGTTGTAAGCAATTGATAAAAAGCACTAGGGTGTCATGGGGTCATAGGGGAATCATGGGAATTGATCATACAAACATGTTCTCAAATTATAAGCAAGCAATTATTGTTGTGATGGATTGAGTTGGGTTATATCTTACAATCCTAGGAAAGTTTGGGTCCCGGAGCCGAATCGATTAGATTGTACAACACCTACAAGTCGACTTAGTCTTCCCTACTCAACAACATGCATGGTCTAATGAGACTCGAGTTGGTTTATGTCTTACAAGTCTCATTGAAAAGATAGGTGATGGGTAAAAACTGCAAGGATTCATAGGCTCGCATTTCATCAAACATAGCATGTGCATGAGTTGAGATCAAAACAAGCAAGCAAATAAACCATGAAAGCATATTAATTTAAGCATGAATCATTCCCCATGTTGGTTTCCCCTAATTACCCATTAACCCTAGCTAGGTGACTACTCACTCATTATCATGTTGAACATGCTAGCAAGGTTGTCAATCATACCAACAAAGTGAAACTTGATGAATAAATGAAAGTAATTAGCAATAATTAAAAAGGGATTAAGAGAATTATACCTACTAATGATTCTAATAATAAAGCAAGAATAAAAGAAGTACTTGATGCTTGATTGAGAGGTTGTCAATCTCCCAATAATAACCCAAATAATCTTCAATTACCCAAAATAAAGGATGAACAAAAGAGAGATTAAGGAAATAAAACTTGTATTATAACTTGATTAATTGTTGATTACAAAACTAAAGAGAGATTTGATTGATATTAACTACTCTAAGAATTGGTAGGAAGAACATACTCTTCTAATTAGACTAATGGGGTATTTATAGTGGAGATTAGGTGGATGCATTAGGGTTAACTAAGGGCTAAACTAGTAATTACACTTTTGAGATTTGAGCAGGGAAACGCCGGTATTTTTCGAAGGATGGGCATCTTTCATTGAAGCTTGAAGAAACGAAATCTTGTTGTCTTGGAATCCGTGCGTCTTAGGCACGGGACGGCCGGATTCCTGTGTCTCTGCCCGGGCGTCTTTGGGAGAAGACGGGCGTCTTCTGGTAGCTACTGCCCGGGCGTCTTTGGTAGAAGACGCACGGATCGAAGTGGTACGCCTCCAGCAAAACGACTAAAATTCTCAACATTTCAAGATTTCATAACATTTGAGGTTTCCTTGGTAATAAAATGTTTCCACATACAAAATCTTTGAAATGAGCATGATACCCGTCGTTGTGAGTACCAAAAATAAGATTTATAATTTTCTATTAAAACTAACCTAGGCTAGTGGTAACAGGGTCGAACCACAAGGAGGCGAATGTAATTAATAGTTGTCTAATTTAGTCTAAGGTAACAAATGTGGGGGTTTGAATGATTTGGTCTATAGCTAAAGGCAGTAAAAGACAATAAACTAAATAAACAGATAAAACAGATAAAAGAAGGGGTACTAGGATGGTCGGTTCACTATAGTTTCGGCGGCAGCAAACTAGGTCGGTCTAAATCAAACACATGAGGCGGGAAACAAGAGGTCCTCTCGGTCCACTCTTAACAGATAGCATCTTTCGATCTCGCTATAAGTCCCTAATATCACTAATACTGACTCTCGTCCTGAAAAGTGACTAACAATCTAAACTTTACCTATCTTTCGATCTCAGCACAGTTTAGTCGTTTTAATTGGTGATCTAACAACTGTCCCTATCTTTCGATCTAATGGGTCAGTCATATATTAAACATTTAACTAGTCGCATGCATTCGATTCGTAAAATATAACATTTAAAATAATTAAAACGAAGGTAAACCTCACGTGGTCAGTCGATCGACCAAGTATGTCAGTCGATCGACTGACACGCGATTCAGGCCGTGTTCATTATATTGCCGCCTACACTATAATTCCCCTACATCCTAGCACAAATAAATTAGCTACTCATACTAAGAATGATAACAACAATAAGATTGACTATTAAATCTACTGAATTCATGATTGATACGGAAAGATAAATAAATAACATAAAACAATAAAATTGGCTTTGAATCTAACTAGCAATTTCTATACTATCAACGCAATAAAGATGAACTGAAATAGAACAGAAAGAATACCGAAATTGCAGAGGAATTGTCACGGAATGATTAGAAGTACGAATGAAAATCCGATGCAAACCAATATTCCAAACCCTAATTATCGATATTCTAAAACTAATAAAACTGAATGTAAAACTTAGATAATAATTCGATGCCTATTCTGATGTTCTCGGTTACGTTATATAGCAAACTAACGTAACTTTTATTTCCAAAACCTAAATACAATGGGCTTGCTTTTCCTCGATCTTTTAATTCTCGTCTGAAGTAGCAGTGTGGTCGATCGACTGCTGGGACCGGTCGATCGACTGGGATGCAGTGTACAGTAGCTTCTGGATCCCGTGAGTTGGTCGATCGACTAAGGGTATTGGTCGATCGACTGCTTTAGCTGGTACTTGACTTCTATAATCTCGTGGATTTGTCTTTTGGGCCTTGGAATGCGCACCAAGCTCGTTCCTTAAGTGAATACTTCACGTCATATGCAATGCAGGATACTCGGGGACGGATTTAGCTCAATTTCCGCTGAATTCTTCACATTTCTGCAATAATGTACAAAAATACGGAAGTAGACGGAAATAGGGGGAAATGTAGCATAAAATACATGAATGAGCTCTGAAATGCGTGGAAAATAGGATGTAAAACATCATATAAAAGACACGCATCAAACTTCCCCAAACCAAACCCTTGCTTGTCCCCAAGCAAGAACTAGACTCGATCTAATGACCTAATGGAACGAGTTCAATCTCAGAGCGAATTGCAAAGTGTAAAGCCTAAAACATTTTAATGCATTAACCAGCAATCAATTAGTAATGTGAATCATGCAGACAAGTTATGTAGTCGTCAAAAACTGCTGAACCGTCAACCATAGAGACTTATCAAATCGGACTCTCACGGGTCGCTCATATCACACATAAGCACAGGTGAATATATAAGAGGATAGGAAGAATTCAATTTTGTAGAGACTCTCACCTAACTACGACCTATAAGAACATGCCTGCAATATAATATGAAAGTAATCTCTATAACCGTACATATGCATTCCAACCAACAAATGACCATGACACATGCCGAGGTATATATGTGGTTATGTGAGGTATGGGTAAGAAGGGGAAAAACATTTATGGAGAAGTGGAGGTACAGGTGATCAAGCTAGTACCAAAACGGAACCATATGACAACATCCAACTTCTTGCTCAAAAATCAAATGAAACGGTGCTATAGCAAGCACAAAACTCACAATCTCCAATATAAAAGTAATCAACCAACTCCCCATAAGATATTGATGCAACATGGGAGCAAAAATCGCCATAAGATAAAAGCTTGAATTATGCGAATTGATTTCTTTTTCAAATCCCAGTCGATCGACCAGAATTGGCAGTCGATCGACTGCTTTGAACAGTACAGAACTCTTTTTTCTTCTCTTTTTCGAATCATTTTTTCATCTTTTTTTTTTCTTTTCTATATTTTTTTCAACTTTTCAATTCTTTCTTTCTTTCGTTCCTTTCTTTTAATTCTCCCAACAACATCTCAACATAGCATATGCCACAAAAAACGAGTAACAATCCCAAAACTAAACTACTAGCTTGACAAAGGCAGGCTAAATGTAGGATGTAGTAAATAGGACAAAAAGGATATTTTTGGCAGTGTGGAGCTTATGGTTATAATGAATAAAGGAAAACCTCTACCACATGTGTCAACAAACCACAAACCGAATGCATACAGGTATTAAGCAGATTAAGTTCATATTTATGCACATTGATATGACATGTCTCATAAGGAGTACTACTCACATTTCTAGCTAAACCGGTCATGAATAACACCAGTTATAGGCTCTAAAACTCAGAATATATAAGTAGTTTGCCAAAAATCTAAGTCAAGTCTCAAGTTCAGCAAATAATTTAACGAAAACTCGTAGATGTGCACTTATACGATTCTACTAATAACATGTCGATTAAGCAAGGCTTAGGCATAAACGGATGCAAATGCAATGTCATCATTGAAATACTACCGTTCCGACTCGACCTATATGCTAAAATAAACGTGCAATTTTTGAAATATTTGAAATTTTTCAATTTTTTTTGAATTTTGTATATGTGAGAAATGAAATAAACGATGCAAAACTAAAATGTAAACGTGAATGCAAGCAAATGAAATGCGACGCAAAACCCTTCCCCAAACCAAATCGCACAATGTCCCCATTGTGCAAAATCATGTAATGAAGAAAAGGAAACGGGAATTTGCGAGCAAATAAGTAAAAACGACATGAAGTGGAAATCGGGAACTCACAAGACTTTAAGCGCAGCAAAGGAAACCTCCCCAAACCAGCGTGAGCTAGGAGGTTTCAGTAGCCAGCAGTGCTACTAATAAGTACCTGAAAAGACAAACAAAGTACCACGCATAAAACCGAGAAAACAATTTTGAAGCGGTATTATGTGCAAAGTTACGAAAATGGAAGAAATCAGAAATGAATCGGGAAATAAAATAGAGTAGAAAACTCCCTCAATCCCGCAAAACGACCCGACATAGCAGGGGAAAGGTCGTGAACAGGTACAGCAGCGGCTGTGGTCGATCGACCTTAGATGGCAGTCGATCGACCAAAGTGAACAGGAACAGAAACTCCCGAGATGCGCAAGTCAGTCGATCGACCATGGAAGGCAGTCGATCGACTGGGAAAACTGCTGTAACATTCTGATTTCTTCGTATTAGCTCAATAACTTGAGCTAATAAGGTCCATATACCTGCATACACACAATAATACGCGCCCAAAATTGCGCAAAACCCAAAGTAAAGTCTAAAGCGTATAAAATCCTAAGCAAGCAAAATAAAATGCGAAGTCTCGCGCACACAAAATACGGTAAATAGTCTTAAAAGCAATAAAGTAAATGTTTGATAAAGCTTTTGATCAACTAATAGTTGATCAAGAATGGCCATGGTATGGCCCACTTCGTCGGCTTCTGGCTACAAGAGGTAGCCTCAACGGTGCTCATCTTCTCAGCCGCACTCTTCTTAGCTTCAACATCCGCCGAACTCAATGGATCGACATCTTCTATATCTCCCCAGTCAATGACCTCTTCGGACTCGTCAGAATCCAAATCGGACTCTCTTACTTTGACCGGCTCGTCATCAACTTCCTCATCAGTGCCATAGCTAAGGCAACCAAGACCGAATCGTGAAATGATCGGCTCCCTCACAGCTGGAGTAACATGCGGCTCTTCCTTTCCCAAACCAGCTCCTGCAATATCAGAAATAGACGAATCTTCCTCCAATTTGCTCCCAGTCCGGGGCGGAGGTGTCACAACAGGAGTAGAAATAGAGACAGGCATATCAGGAAGTATAAAATAAGATTTCTTTTCAGAAACCGTATTACAAGTTACAGGCCACATGGGGTCTTTCTTCTTAGCAGGTTGGGCAAAAACAATGGAATGCTTCCCTACTTTAAAGGTCAAGGTTCCCGAACCTACATCTATGACTGCACCAGCAGTGTGCAGAAATGGCCTACCCAATATGATAGGTATATGGGCATCCTCAGGCATATCAAGTACGACGAAGTCAACAGGGAATAAGAACTTCCCTATTTGCACGGGAATGTCCTCTAAGACTCCTATTGGTTGGACCGCAGATCGGTCAGCCATCTGCACTGTCATGTATGTGACTGCAAACCTAGTCAATTTTAGCTTCCTAGCAAGACTCAAGGGCATTACATGCATACTAGCTCCTAAGTCACATAATGCCTTCTCAATAGAAAAGGTACCAATGCTACAAGGAACGGAGAATCTACCTGGGTCTTCTAGTTTGTGAGGTGCAGTGTGGGTCAGATAAGAACATGTTTCCTCAGTCAATGCGACAGTGTGCACAGTTTCAAGTGACTGCTTTTTAGATAAAAGTTGTTTCATGAATTTAGTATAAGCGGGCACTTGATTAACTAACTCAAGGAAAGGCACTTGTACATTCAAGCTACGAATAACTTTTTCAAATTTATTAAAAGATACTTGTTCCTTCGTCGGCACTAGTCTTTCTCGATATGGGGCTGTAAGAAGTAGCTTAGCCCTCTCCTCTAAATCACGCATGCCGGCATCTGTGGACTTAGGCTGAAAGTCCACCACCTTCTCCTTGTTGAAGCTTGACCCCTCTTCAGACCGTCTCAGATATGAACCATTGATCGACATCGGGTCGAACTTCGGAACCGGGACTGACCCTTCAGCACTTGGGTCTTGCCCTAATATTTTCGGGACTGTCGTACCTCGAAATATGTGATCCCTCAAGTTATCGGGCATCAGAGGACGAAAAGGCTCACTATCAGCAGCGATCTCAGTCGATCGACCAGTGAGGTCAGTCGATCGACTGACTTAAACAGGACCAGAAGCTTCTGTAACTCGCACTTCAGTCGATCGACCGGGTATGTCAATCGATCGACTGATATACCTGGTAGACGCCTTTTTCTTTCCTTTGTTCGTTCCAGCTTTGTTTTGACTCGGTTCCGGCTTATCTTTTTCAGGGGCATCCTCAATCATAGCAGGCCCCTCAAGGGTAGACCCGCTCCTCAAAGTGATGGCATTAAGGGTCTCCTTTTGATCAGTTTGAGTCGGCAAGTGTCCCGGAGCTCGAGTGGTATTCTTGCTAGCCAATTGAGCAATTTGGCTCTCTAGAAGTTTCATTCCGGCCTCTCTAGCTTGGGACTCCTTTTGCAACATATTCTTTAATTCAGCAAAGTCGAAATTTTGGGATTGTTGCTGCTGCGGCACAAAGGGAGGTTTCTGATATGGTTGTTTGTGAGGGGGCACATAAGCTTGCTGCTGCTGCTCCTGCTGTGGAGGTTGAGTCGGATTCAGGACATTCTTACTACTCCACCTCAGGTTGGGATGAACATTAGGCTCATAGTAGGTGTTTGTCTGCCTATAATGTTGAAAGGCAGCACAAGACTCGAAGGGACTGGGACAATTTTCTGAGACATGTCCCTCAGCTCCACATCTTCTATAGACGAAAGGACCGTCTGAAACAGCATTAACATGGTACATCCCTCCTTTTGAAGCTCCTCCCAATTCGTATTTGTCAAACCTTGCAGTGAGAGCTTCTAGTGCAGCTACAGAAGAAGATTCAGCAGCTCTCCTCTGATTGCCTCTCGAATTCCCATATTCAGCCTTATAAGTGGCCAAATCATCAATGATCTTCCACCCCTTAGTCTCTCCCATGTTCTCATCAAATCAGCCATTGGCTGCAGCATCCAAAATAGCCCTCTGATCGTCATACAGCCCGTTATAGAACTGATTGCAAAGACTCCATTTTTCGAACCCATGGTGCGGTATGGTTCGCACCAGCTTCTTGAAACGGACCCATGCTTCATGAAAGTTCTCATCAGGCCCCTGTTTAAAGCTCGTGATCTGAGCTCTAATGGCATTCGTCTTCGAGGCAGAGAAGTATTTCTTGTAGAATTCCAAGGCCAAAGAATTACAGTCAGTGATCCCATGAGCGGCTCGATCCAGATCTCTGTACCACTCCCTTGCAGCATCGCGGAGTGAGAATATAAATATAGTTTCTTTTATCTGGTCTTGGGTCACACCGGTCGGTGGGGGTATAGAGCAGCAATAATCGATAAATATCTCCATATGCTTGGCTGCATCTTCATTTGCAGCTCCCCCGAATTGGTTTCTCTCAACCAAGTTAATATAGGAAGGCTTCGGCTCGAATTTTCTTGCCTCCCCTGGTAGTTCGAATCCTTAGTAGAGATTCGCAGCCGTCGGCTCTGAGTGACTAGCAATAGTTGCTTCTTCGGCCATGTATGGAGATGTGACAGTCTCAACTGATGAAGTAGAAACTGGAGAGCAAGGTGGATCTTCCTCAAACAACTCGTTCTCGTAAAAGCTAGAATGAGAACCAGACTCTTCCTCTAGCTGTTGGTCTTGAAACAATCTACTCTTTGCGCGCAAGGTTCTCTCAATCTCTGGATTGAATGGTAGTAGTTCACCACCCTGTGACCTGCGCATAAGAGGAAACTACAGGAAGAACGTAAGAAGAGCTTAAGGAACAGAAGTCCCTTAAACTAAAGAAAGACTAAAATAAAACAACTAAAAATTAGAAAAATTGCCTCCCCGGCAACGGCGCCAAAATTTGATACCCGTCGTTGTGAGTACCAAAAATAAGATTTATAATTTCCTATTAAAACTAACCTAGGCTAGTGGTAACAGGGTCGAACCACAAGGAGGCGAATGTAATTAATAGTTGTCTAATTTAGTCTAAGGTAACGAATGTGGGGGTTTGAATGATTTGGTCTATAGCTAAAGGCAGTAAAAGACAATAAACTAAATAAACAGATAAAACAGATAAAAGAAGGGGTACTAGGATGGTCGGTTCACTATAGTTTCGGCGGCAGCAAACTAGGTCGGTCTAAATCAAACACATGAGGCGGGAAACAAGAGGTCCTCTTGGTCCACTCTTAACAGATAGCATCTTTCGATCTCGCTATAAGTCCCTAATATCACTAATACTGACTCTCGTCCTGAAAAGTGACTAACAATCTAAACTTTACCTATCTTTCGATCTCAGCACAGTTTAGTCGTTTTAATTGGTGATCTAACAACTGTCCCTATCTTTCGATCTAATGGGTCAGTCATATATTAAACATTTAACAAGTCGCATGCATTCGATTCGTCAAATATAACATTTAAAACAATTAAAACGAAGGTAAACCTCACGTGGTCAGTCGATCGACCAAGTATGTCAGTCGATCGACTGACACGCGATTCAGGCCGTGTTCATTATATTGCCGCCTACACTATAATTCCCCTACATCCTAGCACAAATAAATTAGCTACTCATACTAAGAATGATAACAACAATAAGATTGACTATTAAATCTACTGAATTCATGATTGATACGGAAAGATAAATAAATAACATAAAACATTAAAATTGGCTTTGAATCTAACTAGCAATTTCTATACTATCAACGCAATAAAGATGAACTGAAATAGAACAGAAAGAATACCGAAATTGCAGAGGAATTGTCACGGAATGATTAGAAGTACGAATGAAAAGCCGATGCAAACCAATATTCCAAACCCTAATTATCGATATTCTAAAACTAATAAAACTGAATGTAAAACTTAGATAATAATTCGATGCCTATTCTGATGTTCTCGGTTACGTTATATAGCAAACTAACGTAACTTTTATTTCCAAAACCTAAATACAATGGGCTTGCTTTTCCTCGATCTTTTAATTCTCGTCTGAAGTAGCGGTGTGGTCGATCGACTGCTGGGACCGGTCGATCGACTGGGATGCAGTGTACAGTAGCTTCTGGATCCCGTGAGTTGGTCGATCGACTAAGAGTACTGGTCGATCGACTGCTTTAGCTGGTACTTGACTTCTATAATCTCGTGGATTTGTCTTTTGGGCCTTGGAATGCGCACCAAGCTCGTTCCTTAAGTGAATACTTCACGTCATATGCAATGCAGGATACTCGGGGACAGATTTAGCTCAATTTCCGCTGAATTCTTCACATTTCTGCAATAATGTACAAAAATACGGAAGTAGACGGAAATAGGGGGAAATGTAGCATAAACTACATGAATGAGCTCTGAAATGCGTGGAAAATAGGATGTAAAACATCATATAAAAGACACGCATCAGAGCACTTCAAACTTATTGATAGAAAGTATTTTTGGATTGCCATACCACAAGGTCAATCAAGGTCACCTAGACCAGTTAACCAAGTCCACATCGCATCACGGGGTTGGAATAGGTGACTCACATGCAAACCCTTGACTAGGCTTTGGGTCATGGGTCGAAAGACACTAGTATGACACAATCTAGAGTGTTTTACAACCATTCTAGTAGGCAAAGTCTTAAGTCGAAAAATTATTTGTAATGGCTTAGTTGCTCTTGTCAAAGTTCTCAATTAGGCACTTTTCAAAATATTTCATCTAAATGCAACTACATGCCATGATGCAACTATTATATACATCCTAATGCAAGTGATTCTACCAACTAATATGTCATATAAACTAAATGCAAGTCCTAAGTTCACATTGTTATACCGCATCAATCAAAATAAAGCCACATAGTCATTAACATAGAGAAGAAAAAGGAGATTGGAAAGATCATACTATGCGGTCTTCATGATCCTCATGTCTCGGATGTGGCGTAGTCGATCAATGTGAATAAGGATAGAACAAACACAATATATACAATATATATATACATGACTACACTACAAAGGAAATGAACTTGTTTTTGGTTTTTCAATTTTCAAATTTTTCAATTTTTTTTGGATTTTTGAATAAAAGTTAAGTTAGAATTCCCCATCCCCACACTAATATGGGCATTGTCCTCAATGGCCAAAATGATGGGAAATTATGCAAACATGATGCATGATTTCTACACTAAATGCAAGCTACACTAATCTACACTACATGATGCATGGTTTTTGTTTATGACGGAGAGGATAATTTAGATTACCTCCCGTTGTCTATGCATGTACTTCCCCAAACCGAGTTAGACATTATTGCTAATGTCCTAAGGTTGGGTGTAGTTCATGCACACACGATGCAATGCATGAAACTAAATTTTGTCATTTTGGATTTTCAAAAGGTGGGAACAATAAAATGAGAACACCTCAATGGGGCCGAGGTGTTAGTCCTCTATGGTGCTTGGACTACTCCAACAATGATCAAGATAAATAAATAAAACAAAGAGAGAAATAGACAAACCTCAAGAGGGTAGGAGCCTCCCAAGCTTGCTAATCTTCCATCATATCATCGCTATCATCATCTTCCTCACTAGAAGTGGACTCATCGCCACTTCCCTCTTCACTTTCTTGTTCACCTTGCTCATCATCCTCTTCTCCTTCTTCACTAGCTTCTTCATCAATGTTATCATCAACCTCTTCATCACCGACAACCTCATTATCACCCGGAAACTCACCCCTAGATGCACTCGGAAAGAAGGCCTCCCTATCCGCCCAACTAGGCAAAGGACATGAAGGATCAAGTAGTCCTTGCCTAGCTAAGTGAAGGAGGGGTGGATATTGGGCTAAATAAGCATTTTCCCGGTCCTTGAAGGCTTGCTTGTGCATCTCTTGCATAAGAAGAGTCATATAATCATTTCTTGCTTTAACTCCTTCGGGTTTGAACTCTTGGTACTTGAAAGGATAGGGTGGTGTGACAATGGAAGAGGAGGGCATTTCAATTTCACCCTTTTGTTGTCGGATAATGTATTCGGCCTCTTTTGAAAGGGGAAGGAGATAATTGGTCCGGTGGACGCTTAAACGACAAATCTTTGAAGGCAAAGTAAAAGATCTAGCCTCACTTGTGAGCCATCCATACTTGGTGTCAAGAGGGTTATGAGAGACCCACTTGTACTTGTTTATCATAGTATCAATATCAATGAGATGACCACCCTTCTTCGCCACATACTTGTTATCTTTGTTGAAGTTCGGATCAAAGTATTTAGCTAAGATAGTGACTAGACCTCCATTAACAATAAAGGTAGTGCCTTGCTTCCCACAATCAATGTTTAGCCATCTATCCACCAAAAGCCTTAGAGAGTTGAAAGGCTTGGTGAATTCCCTTCCAATGTTCAAGGCCGACTCAAGAAGAACAAAATCGAGTTTGGTGAAATGGTTGGTGTCTTTTCTTGCAATGATGGTGTTCCCTATGACCTTGTGCCACACTCTAATGCCCGGATGGTGGACTAATAGAGCGCGACTAGCATGAAAGCTCTCAAATTTCCTTCCGGAAATCGCCTCCCAAAGAGGGTCGGGGTCATACTTTCCAACATTCTTGAAATAACTCGGTGAATCACTAAGACCCAAAGCTTTACCCATTTCCTCAAAGGAGATGCGCCTACTAACATTAGCTAGGCGAAACTCGATGCTTTCCATAGTCTCAACCTTGTTAACTTTCAAAGAACTCAAAAATTCTAAGGTAAGGGAGGGGTATGTTAATTCTTTTGTTGTAAACAATTTCTCCAACCCCATGGCTTTAAAGAAGGCTCTAGTTTGCTCAAGGACACCTAACTTATCTAAGGCATCTTCACAAATAAACTTGGTGGATAGAAATGCTTTTCTAGCAAACTTGGCAAAAGTGTCCCTATGGGATTTGGAAATGAAAATTACCTCCTGATAATTCGAAAGTTGAGCAATTTCCGGAGTAGTAGATGTTGTTGCTTCCATGGGAGGTTGTTGTTGTTGCACTTCCAAGTTTGGACTAGCTACCACCATAGCCAATGCTTTCTTTGCTTGAAGACTCTTTTGTCTTGATGAGAGTGCCTTTGCCTTTGGTGCCTTTGCCTTTGTTGCTTTTGTTGCTCCCTTTGTCCTTGCCATTGATGAATAAACCAAGAAAAGAGTGAAAATCTTCAATTTTCTAGTGTACCCAAATCGATTTAAAGATGAAAGGCTTTGCCTTTATGAATTCAAAAATCGACTCAAAGGTTGAAGATTTTGTGCTTGGTTTTGATTTTTGGTGAAAGAGGAGTGATTAATTTGTTGTTAAAAGGATGTTTTGATTTGATTTTGGTGAATGTTGTTGAGGAATCTTGTTTTTGTAATGGAGAGGATTAGGGTTTTGGAGTTATGGGGTTTATGGGTAGTGTTTTGAATGAATGAATGAAGAAATGAATGTGGGAGGGGGTTTATAATGAACCCGAAAAATTTGAAATGCAGGGGGGAGACGGGCGGCTTTCCTTCGGGATGCCCGGATTCTGCCTGTTCTGGGTTTCAGAATTCTCGCCTAAAGACGGGCGGATTTGAACAAAGACGGGCGGATTTGAAAACGTGGGACGGGCGTCTTTCAGAGAAGACGGGCGGATTCTAATGCATGGATTTTTCTTGTTTTCCTCATCCAAAAAGACGGGCGTCTTTTTGAAGACGGGCGGATTCTATTGCAGGACGCCCGGATTCGTTGACAGTCACAAAATTTCAAAAATTCAGCTCAGAAGGACGGGCGTGTTCTGCCCAATATGCCCGGATTGCCTGAAGACGGGCGGATTCTCCTGAAACCGCTCGGATTCTACCCCTTTTACCCGGATTCAGTTCCATCCGTGTACTTTGCATATCCCTTGTCATTTTTCATTCTTCAAAATCTCGTGTTCTTCATTTTGGGGGCACTACTAAGGCATGGATAGCCTAGGCAATTGCTATCTCCACACTAAGCTAAAGCACTACACATTAATTGAAATCATTAGTCCCTCCCTCACTTCTCTCAAACATGATAATTATCTTGATCAAAGTATAAAAATCCAAAAATAAAAAAAATGCAATTCAAGAATTAAAATGCGAGTTAGGGAGTTAGAAATATTTACAAATGGTGGTTTAGGGAGGACTCCACCAAACTCTCATTCTTGATGAGATGTCAAGGGGGCATGTTCAAGGTGTTGTTGATGTTGCTCAACACCTTGAAAAAGTAGTGAAAAGCTTGTTCATTGTCATGATAAAGGTCTTCAATAGACCTTTGCCCTTGTTGTCGGTCTTGATCGATGGCATTACCAATGTAGGGATTGAAAATCCCTTCAAATTCGTCGTCCCAAAGACCACAAACTTCATCCACTTGATCACTAAAGATTTCTTGAGTTGATAGAGACAACTCTCCCAATTTCTTGTCTTGGCCAATGAGGCCATCCTCTTCTTCTTTGCTTGACTTTGATGAGCTTTTCAAGCTCTCCTTGCCACAATTCACTTGCTCTTTGAATGGAGCATCTTCAATTTTCTTCTTCCATTGGAGTTCCGACTTCTTCCTATCATCCTTCCGGCTATAATGATCGATCATAAAACATGGTTCATGCAAACGTGGAGCTCTCATAGTCTTGTCAAGATTAAAAGTTATACTCTCATCTCCCACTTCTAGAGCGAGCTCTCCATGTTTCACATCAATCACCGCACCCGCGGTGTGTAAGAAAGGTCTTCCTAGGATGATTGGAATGTTGGAGTCTTCTTCCATATCAACAATGACAAAGTCCACCGGGATGAAAAACTTCCCAATTCGTACGGGAACATCTTCCCATATCCCTAATGGTGTCTTCATCGATCTATCGGCCATTTGGAGTGTAATATTGGTGCATTTAAGCTCTCCCATCCCCAACCTTTTACTCACCGAGTACGGCATAACACTCACACTAGCCCCTAGATCACATAAGGCTTTGTTGATCGTGGTGTCGCCAATGGTACACGGCATTGAGAAGCTTCCCGGATCCGTTAGTTTTGGAGGTGAACTCCCTTGAAGTATTGCACTACTCACCTTAGTGAAGGCGATAGTCTCAAGCTTCCGGATCGACTTCTTCTTTGTGAGGACGTCTTTCATGTATTTCGCATAGGCCGGCACGTGATTGATTAATTCCGTGAAAGGAATTGAGACTTCCAAATTCTTCACAATTTCCATAAACTTTCCAAGTTGGTCATCAAATTTGGTCTTGGCTTGACGACTTGGAAAAGGTAGTCTAATCTCAATGGGCTCCTTCTCCTTGACCTTGTCTTCATTTTTCTTTGAAATTTCTTCTTTTGATGATTCTCCATCCTTGGAGTTTTGCACAATTTCTTCCTTATCACTAGCTTCCACAACTTGCTTCTTCGGTGCTTCATACCTTGTACCACTTCTCAAGTGAATGGCACTAACCGTTTCATGTCTTGGGGGATTACTTTGAGGTGGTAATTGCCCCTTTTGTCTTTGTGAGCTTGAAGATGCTAGTTGAGTCAATTGGGTTTCTAACATTTTGGTGTGAGCTAGAATGTTTTTGATGGTGGTTTCCTTTGCTTGACTATCTTTTTACATTTGAGTGAAAAATTCTTGTTGATTCTTTTGCATTTGGAGGACCACTTTTTGAACATCAAAACCTTGGTCATGATTGTATGGATTTTGATTTTGGTAACCTTGGTTTTGGTTGTAAAAGGGTCTTTGATTTTGGTTTCTCATGGGAGGTGGGGTGTATGTTGTTTGAGGGTTTTGAACATTTTGGCTTTTGTATGAGAGATTTGGATGGAATTTGGTGTTTTCATTGTAATAGTTGGAATAAGGGGTACCACTCTTGTATGCTTGGAAAGCATTCACTTGTTCATTTGTTCCCCTACATTCACTTTGGTCATGTCCCAAAGTTCTACAATTCTCACATATCCCACTTGGGATTGATGAAGATGCCGTCATGGCATTAACATGATGCTTTGGTGATTTTGAGGCTTCTTCAAGTCTAGCCATAGCTTTTTCAAACTTCAAATTGATGGTATCAATGTGAGCACTAAGTTGTGCACCCAATTGAGTAACGGAGTCCACTTCATGCTTTCCTCCTCTAGTAGCCTTGCGAGGTCTACTATATTGTGAGTTATGGACCGCCATTTCCTCAATTTTGTTCCAAGTTTGATTGTCATCAACTTCGGTGAACATTCCATTTGATCCCATGTTGAGAATGTTCCTTGAATCTTCATATAAACCGTTCCAAAATCGTTGTACCAAGAACCATTCGCTAAGTCCATGATGAGGACATGAGCGAAAAATTCATTTGAACCGCTCCCAAGCTTCATACAAAGATTCTTCATCCCTTTGCTTAAAACCCGTAATTTGAGCTCTTAGCATGTTAGTTTTTTCCGGTGGGTAGAATTTTTTGTAGAAAGCTAGAGCCAACTTCTTCCAAGAATCAATTCCGAGAGTGGCCTTATCAAGGCCCTTCAACCATTGTTCGCGGTGCCAATTAGAGAAAAAGGAAATAAGACCCATCTAATTTGGTCTTGAGTTACACCGGTTTGAGAAATCGCATCACAATAGTCACAAAAGGTTTCCATATGAGAATGAGGGTCTTCACTAGGCATGCCCCCAAATTGGCTCCTTTCGACTAATTGGATAAATGCGGATTTAGCAATGAAATTTCCGGTCAAATGTTGTGGTGTGGGAGTACCATTGGGTAGGTTCTCCTCGGTGGGTACGGAATGTGATGAAAACATAGGCATTGTGGGTTGATTTTGTGGTTTATTTTGTGTTGGGTTCTCCTCACCTTCTCTTGCAAAAGGGTTGATGAACTCAATAGTTGGTTGAATATCTACAACCTCACTAATACCTCTCAAATTTCTCCTAGCAAGTCTTCTATTGGTTGTCAAAGTTCTTTCAATTTCACGATCAAAAGGTAACAAATCACCTTGTGACCTTCTAGACATGCAAAATATCAAACAACTCGAAAACAATTAGAACAAACCTTCAGGAGTTTTACTTCCCCAAGGCAAAGAAAGACACAACTAATAACAATATAAGAAAATCTAAATCAAGATAACACCGTCCCCGACAACGGCGCCATTTTTGGTCGGACTAAATCTTTTCGGTAACTTGTCGTTAGGAGCACCTAGACCAAAACACAATTTATAACTTCACAAACCACTCTACAATTAGTAAAGAGGCAAGTAAAGGTCGGATCCAAAGGGACGGGAATTGAAATGAGATTTCTATTGCAACTAGTGGTGTCTTAGGGGTGTCACAATTTGGGTTGATGTAGAAGGTCACTAAACTAAATAGCAATGAAAGTAAACAAGCAAGATAAATTAAAAGGTTGTAAACAATTGATAAAAAGCACTAGGGTGTCATGGGGTCATAGGGGAATCATGGGAATTGATCATACAAACATGTTCTCAAATTATAAGCAAGCAATTATTGTTGTGATGGATTGAGTTGGGTTATATCTTACAATCCTAGGAAAGTTTGGGTCCCGGAGCCGAATCGATTAGATTGTACAACACCTACAAGTCGACTTAGTCTTCCCTACTCAACAACATGCATGGTCTAATGAGACTCGCGTTGGTTTATGTCTTACAAGTCTCATTGAAAAGATAGGTGATGGGTAAAAAATGCAAGGATTCATAGGCTCGCATTTCATCAAACATAGCATGTGCATGAGTTGAGATCAAAACAAGCAAGCAAATAAACCATGAAAGCATATTAATTTAAGCATGAATCATTCCCCATGTTGGTTTCCCCTAATTACCCATTAACCCTAGCTAGGTGACTACTCACTCATTATCATGTTGAACATGCTAGCAAGGTTATCAATCATACCAACAAAGTGAAACATGATGAATAAATGAAAGTAATTAGCAATAATTAAAAAGGGATTAAGAGAATTATACCTACTAATGATTTCAATAATAAAGCAAGAATAAAAGAAGTACTTGATGCTTGATTGAGAGGTTGTCAATCTCCCAATAATAACCAAAATAATCTTCAATTACCCAAAATAAAGGATGAACAAAAGAGAGATTAAGGAAATAAAACTTGTATTAAAACTTGATTAATTGTTGATTACAAAACTAAAGAGAGATTTGATTGATATTAACTACTCTAAGAATTGGTAGGAAGAACATACTCTTCTAATTAGACTAATGGGGTATTTATAGTGGAGATTAGGTGGATGCATTAGTGTTAACTAAGGGCTAAACTAGTAATTACACTTTTGAGATTTGAGCAGGGAAACGCCGGTATTTTTCGAAGGATGGGCATCTTTCATTGAAGCTTGAAGAAACGAAATCTTGCTGTCTTGGAATCCGTGCGTCTTAGGCACGGGACGGCCGGATTCCAGTGTCTCTGCCCGGGCGTCTTTGGGAGAAGACGGGCGTCTTCTGGTAGCTGCTGCCCGGGCGTCTTTGGTAGAAGACGCACGGATTGTGGTGCTGGGGACGGGTGTCTTCAGCACAATCCGCACGGATTTCTGCTCAGCTTTGTTTCTTCTTCTTTTCTTCCCTTTTCTTCATAAAATCCTTGGGGATTTCCTTGGGGATGCAAGGATCTTTCCTCATCATTGCCCAACTACTATAATATGTACAAAGGCCTTCTAATCTTGTCTCTCCTTGATGCTTGGTCATTGAATTCAATCAATTTAGTCTCATTTTGCCATGAAAATGCAAGGTTTGCACTCCTTTCCTACCAAGGACACAAAACCTCAAAGAATATGCAAAACAAAGAACTAAAGACAATAAATGACCCAAATATGCACTAAAAAGCATGGGAACAAGGCTAATTCGGGGACTAAATATGCGCTAATTATGGTCACATCATCTGCCCCAGTCAAGGAAGTGCGAGCCAGGGGTGGATAATTTGGAGGCTGCCAGGGTGAAAATGAGTGATAATGCCACTTCCAAATCAGATGTTATGCTTACCCTTGTTCCTATTGAGACTACTACTCAGGCGGTTGCTTCAGTAGATCATGCTGTCAGCCTTTTGGCAGGTGCCTTGGCTGCTGTGAGAGAGGTATATTATTTTTTGTAATATGTGTATATTTTATTTAGAGGTTTTTATTATTATGATGTAATATTTATACTATTTTTGTTTCTGTTTAGGGTGCTGCAGCTTGTCTCCATAATACTTATTAGGCTACCTCTTTGGTGGCCAGGATTGATCTTATGAGATCTGATTATGATAAGCTGAAGTCTGAACTGGATTTTGCTCGGGCTAATCTGGCTGCAGGGACTGCTAACTTGGCGAAGGTGCAGGCTGAGAGGGATGCTGCCAAGGCTGAGGCCAGCTCGAGTAAGCAGCTTCTGCAGGAGGCACTGGATAGGAATGCGGAGCTTACCCTGGAGAGGGATGACTTGGAGTTCAAGCTTGATGATGCTTCCCTGTACTTCTATATCAAGGGGAAATTACCTGCTATGTCGGAGCCTGTGGAGGCCAGGGCAAACTGGAACCCTGAAGCTGAGATGGCCTTTACTGCTTCTAAGTATCCTGACCTGCATAATATGGGCAATGAACAGGAGGTCGACTCTCTAGGGGAGCAGGATGTTGATGCTGAGGCTGATCAGGCCAAAATGGGAAGTGCTGATGCTGTCTCCAAAGGGGAGCAGTAATTTTATATTTTCTTTGATGGTATTGGCCCATCTAGGGGGATGTCCCTGGAAAAACAATTTTATTTTCTTGTTTTTGGGTAGGTCAGGGAGGTTATCCCTGGCCTTGACAATTATTTTGGTGCCTTTGCCCCAGGGGTAAGGGCTTTATTAATATGATGGTAGTGGCCTTCCTTGGCTTGTTTTACTTACTTCCTGATGTTTTGTTGTTTTTTATTTTCTTTAAGCCTGTGAACCTTGTTTTTCCAGTCCTGTCAACCTGTTTAAATTTTTAAACCTGTTAACCTGTCTTGCGATTAAAGCCATCGTAAATCATTCAACCACATATAGTTTTTGCCATAGTGGTTGAAGGGGTGGGAAAATCGGCCTGTCAGGAGGGTTTATGTCCCCTGCCTGACTGGAGGGCTTGGTATTCGGCCTGTCAGGAGGGCATTTAGACTGATGGTCGGGATAAAACACCCTTGCACCATCTTGCTGTGTTCAGCCGGTTTTAGATGTGTGCAACAAATTAGTCAGGTCAGGCAATTATTTCATGCCTGATTGGTCCTACTACTTACTGTATCCGATGATGGTTACCAACTTCGTTAGGCACAGTGAAGTGCAAAAATTTAAAAAGTACGTAAATAAGAGGTCTAACGGACAGTAGGGTAGCCCTCAATCCTGAATATTTATGCATATAAACATTTATCATGTATAATTGTTCAGGATTCAAAAATAAGAGAAATTGGGTTAGTTGCATATATAGACATGGATTGCACATAGGACATGTGAAACACTTAATTTTTCAGATAGCACGTCAGGTTGAAACACTGATAGTAAAGATATAGTTTTTACCTGATTCAGGCCTGACATAGAATTTATACATAGAATAATTTCAAATGTGTTACATTCCAAGATCTTGTGATCATTTCTCCTTCTAATGTTTGGAGCCTGTGTGCTCCTTGTCTGACGATTGACTCAATTAAGTAAGGGCCTTCCCACGTAGGGGCTAGCTTGCCTGCTGATTTTTGTTTTTTATTCGGAAAAACTTTTCGTAGGACAAGGTTTCCTTCCCTGAAGACTCTAATCCTGACATTTTTGTTGTAAGTTCTGGCTACTTCTTGTTGATATGATGCCATCCTGATTTTGGCAGCGTCTCTTAGTTCTTCCGTCAAGACTAGGCTGTCTTGCATCACGCTGTTGTTTGCTTCAACATTGTTCAGGCTATATCTTGATGTTGGCACCCGGACTTCTGCAGGGATGACAGCTTCACAGC